>NC_089651.1:63204700-63491349 GCF_037042795.1 Molothrus aeneus | reverse complement strand
TAAGCCATCTGAATCTGAAAAAAAAGTTAGGACAAGTTATCCTGCAACAGTCTGGCTCTTGAGAGCTCCAGACATCCTGTGTCCATCTACAAATCCCACCTAGAGTCCAACTACACCCCACATTACAAACTTCAAGTCCACAGGACTTCTCCTATTGCACCAGGCTATGCGGCAGGGCAGAGCAGCTCCGGCACAAATGTGTGTGCGCACACCCGTGACACAGGACAGACAGGACATGACAAACAACGGGGACACAACACGGACAGAAATCTCCTGGCAAGGAAAATGGCTGCGAGGACTGAGAGAATGCAAAAGGAGATGACCGAGGAGAGACCGATGGTGAGCTGATGAGGCTCAGAGAAACCTGGAGGAAGAAGATGCTAACTGAATGATTTATTCCAAGAACTGCAAAGATGGATGCCCGAGAATCCTACGGCCAGAAGCCTCTACCTGCCCTCACGTTCTTTCAAGTCCTTGTCCGCCATAATGGATCCTGGCGGGGCATAGCTGTCCATACAGCTCAGAACAAGACCTGAAAAGACATCCGACCGGATGCTTCTAAAGAGACAAGAGAGTCTGATGCCTGTCTGAGATCCCAAGTCAAAAGTTCTATGGCCTGGGTGCCAGGCCGAGGAATGCAGAGATCACAGATGCTAACAAGATACCAGGGTTTCTGACAGGCCCCTCAAAGGGCTCAGGGAAAAGACATGACATATGCAAACAACACATAATACACAAAAGACAAGTGACACAATACACGCCGGGACTGCTCTGCCCTGCGCACCTCAGCACTGTGATCAAAAGTCAGGCTTTGCTTTTATGGGGCCTAAGGGGCCGCTTCATGGACACCGCCACCTCCAAAGTGGACTGAAAAACCCCTCCCAGTAATTCCCAAACCAGCACCCTGCTTTCATTCCCTCTGTGGGTCGTGGCCCTCTACTTATCTCTCGCACATCTGGGGATGCCAGTCTCGGGTGCGAAGAAAGGCCACCTCGTCAGCCGGGAAGCTCCTGCTGGCACCGGGCTGGTGTCTCTTAGACAGCTGTATTAAAGAAAACCAAACATCAGTGCCCAATCTCGGCAGCCCATCGGCCAAAACCCACAAGTCTGCTACTCACCCTTCTCCTAAGAACGCTCAGCTGCTCGGGCCGCACGCTTCGGGCACGCTCGGAGACCGAAGCCGTCGTCACAGAGGGTGCCTGGGTTAAGAGGAGATGAGGTGATTTGGCATGGCTGAAACCTGAGGGGACCATCACTCCTCCTCCCTACTTCCCCGACTCACCCCAACTCCTTGGCAGGTGCCCAAGGCCACCTGGATGGCACCTTTAAATAGAAAAGTTCTGGGCTTCATCACCAGGTCCTGTAACGCATCCACAGGGCTCACACGTGCAGGGAACCCGGTGCATCGGCCGGCTGGTGACGGGGGCTCGGCAGGCTCCGAGTGGATTGCCTAAACCCCAAAAAAAGAGAATGGAAACTTAGAGCTGCACCAGAAACTGAGACCGGAGCAATAACAACTACTTCTCTCCACTGCTCACCTTGACTACTGGTGTCTGGACTTACTTCCTAAAAAGAAAGACAAAGAACAGAGCTGTAACACAATCACCATTTACACTTCCTCAGCAGAGACAAATGGTGCCTCACCTGCTCGGGGGAATCCCCTCACCCGGGATGGGGGGTTCTGCCCTGGATTTTATCCTTCTGCACCTGAAAGAAAGTTAGGACGAAAGTCAAAGAGCTGCAGGATAACTTAAGAGCTCCAGATATCTTGTGTCCATCTACAAATCCCACCTAGAGTCCAACTACACCCCACATTACAAACATCAAGTCCCCGGGACTTCTCCTACTGCACCAGGCTATGTGGCAGGGCAGAGCAGCTCCGGCACAAATGCGTGCATACACCGGTGACGCGGGACGGACGGGACATGACAAACAATGGGCACGAGACACGGACGGAAATCCCTTGGAGAGGAAAATGGCTGCAAGGACTGAGAGAATGCAAAAGGAGATGATCAAGGTGAGACCGATGGTGAGATGGTGAGGCTCAGAGAACCCTGGAGGAAGAAGATCCTAACTGAATGATTTATTTCAAGAACTGCAAAGATGAATGCCCAGGAATCCTATGGTCAGAATCCTCTCCCTAACCTCAGATTCTTACAAGTCCTAATCCACCATAATGGATCCTGGCAGGGCATAGCTATCCATACAGCTCAGAAAAAGACCTGACAAGACAAGACATCTGACTGGATGCTTCCAAAGAGAGAACTTTTGATTGCGGAGCTCAGACAGGTATCAGAATCGCATCTATGGCCTGGGTGCCGGGGCAAGGAATGCTGAGATCACAGATGCTAAGAATGATGCCAGGGTTTCTGCTAGGCCCCTCAAAGGCCTAAGGTAAAAGACCCGAGATATGCAAACAACACATAATGCACGATAGACATGTGACACGATACACGTTGGGATTGCTCTGCCCTGTGCACCTCAGCACTGTGATCAAAAGTGAGACTTTCCTTTTATGGGCCTAAGGGCCCACTTCTTGGCTACCCTCATCTCCAGAGCTGACTCAACATCCCCCCCCCAGAGAGTCCCAACCCAGCACCCCACTTTCAGCCCCTATGTGGGTTGCAGCCCTCTACTTATCTCTCGGACGGGTGGGTGTGCCGATGCGTGTCAGCTTCGATAGGAAGCGGATGCACCGTCTGGGAAGTCCCTGCTGACACGGGCTATTGTTCTCTTAGTCTGCCAAGAGAAAGGAAACCAAATGTGAGTGCACGATCTTAGCAGCATGGCAGCCAAAACACGACAAGTCTGCTACTCACCCTTCTCCTAAGAATGCTCGGCTCCTCGGGCTGCACGCTTCGGGCTCGCTTGGAGGCCGATGCCGTTGTCGCAGGGTGCGCCTGGGTAAAGTGGAGACGAGGTGATTTGCCATTGCTGTGACCTGAGTTGAGCCTCCCCCCTCCTCCCTACCTCCTCCGCTCACCGCAACTCCTCGGCCGCTCCCGAGGGCTCCTCGGATGGGACCGTGAAATAGAAAATTTGAAGGCTTCATCATCACGGAGTCCTGTAATACATCCATGGAGCTCATATTTGCAGGAAACCCGGTGCATCGGCCGGTTGGTGACAGGGGCCGGACATACGCCGAGTCAATTGCCTAAATCGCACAAACGAGAATGGATGCTTGTAGTTGCACCAGAGAGTGAGACTTGAGCAATAACCACTGCTTCTGTACGCTACTCAATGCTCACCTTGCCCACTCAGCCTTGACTGCTGCTCTCTGCTTTGACTTCCTAAAAAGAAAGACAAAGAACAGTGCTGTAACACAGACACCATTTACACTTCCTCGGCAGAGACAAATGGTGCCTCACCTGCTTGGGAGAAACCCCTCACCCGGGATGGGTACCTCTGGCATAGATTTAATCTATCTGAATCTGAAAAAGAGTTAGGACAAAAGTCAAAGGGCTGCGGGATAACTTAAGAGCTCCAGATATCTTGTGTCCATCGACAAATCCCACCTAGAGTCCAACTACACCCCACATTACAAATTCCAAGTCCCCGGGACTTCTCCTGTTGCAGCAGGTTATGCGGCAGGGCAGAGCAGCTCCGGCACAAACGCGTGCAGACACCCATGACACCAAACGCGACAAACCGGGGGACGTTAAACATGACACATTAGGCTTGTGGTGAGAGCCTCGAGGGGAAAAGGGAGAGATATCTGACCAAAGGGACCCCAAAGACACACTAGGTAACACGGTACACCGGACATCATGACGTGGACCGGAACTGCTCTGCCCTGCCCACCTGCACGCTGCCATCAAATGTGGAGTCTCTCCCTTGAGCTGTCCTAAGAGGCCTTTTGGAGAAGATTGCTTTTCCCTCTGCTAATTTTTCAATCTATCCCAAGAACTCCCAACCCGTTACTCTCCCATCTCTGGGCCGTGGCCCCTGACTTATCTTTTGGATGATTGGTGATGTGAATCCACGTTGCACCTGAAATGAGTCTGCCTCGGAGGGCCCCGTAATCGCCTCTTAGCCTCTCTCGGTCAGCTACAATAAAGAAAACCAAAACCAATGTATGAGTTATGTGGGCCAAATCCCAGCAAGTCAGCTACTTGCCCTCTCCTGAGTGTGCCTGGCTCCTTCAGGCTCCAGCTTCATCCTGATTCCAAGGGTGTGACCTTTATTATCAGTGGCACCTGGGTTAGAGAAAAGCAAAGTTAAATGGCATTCCTGTTAGTGCAGTGGATGACCTTGTGTGAGGAAAACATGGGAATGCCTCTGCTATGCTTCTGAAAAGCCTTGTGTGGGGGGGCCCTCAAATAAACACCCTTTCTCACCCTGCTGCCTGCAAACCCCCCTGCCCCCCAATAACTCCTAACTGGATACCTGCTCACCCTCCCTCTCCTAGTCACAACTCTCAACTCATCTGAAGCCTCACTCTCAAACATCATTTTTGACACTGGGCAGATTCCTCTTGTGACACGATGAATCTGCTGAAAGAAGTGCTATGCTTGGCACAACCTGGAATCTCTGAAAGCTATGCTCCTCCTAAAAATAATAAAAAAACCAAAATAAGAACAAAACCAGAAATTGCAAATGCATTTTACCACCCCTAAATGCAATACCCAAAATCATGAACTTAAATACTCCCTGTATTCCATGCTGTTTTCTTCACAGTATCTTCCAAGCTTCTGTTGCTTTAGATGCCCAGAAACACCTGCTGAAAACAGGCTGAGATAAGCTGAAAGAGCCTCTTCACTGAAGTAACAGGAGAGCTGTTATCCCAGCACACCCCAGAAAGGGACTGAAGCCCCTCAGCAAAAGCTGGGGTTAATATACCCCTGATGGTGCCCGCCTCTCGTTCCCATGATGCCCGGGAAAAGGGAGGGGGCTAATCCCACCGGGTATAAAAGCCCTCAGAGCAGCTACAGCTGTTTGGCTCCTCTGACTCAAATTCAAGGGGAGTAAAGGGTTTGTTATAGAAGAAAACTCTTCAGAAAAATAGCAGTGCTTTCTTTTTTGCAGCAACTACTCAGAGGAGAAGAACAGAAAACTGGTAAGACATAAAACTTTGTGTTAAAGTTACATAGCTAGATAAATTGAGTTATTTGCTGTTAACTCACATAATTATTCCTTGGTGATTACTAAGTAGAACATCAAGTGTGACTAAGTAGGGAGGAGAAGAACACTAATGATATAAATAGTCTAAGTCTCCTTGGGACTCCTACTTAGGCCTATCTACATTAGAAACAAAAATAAGAAAAAGAATGTATGGGTTAAGTACATGCCAGGCTCACCCTCCTCTGAGATAGCTGGTCCAAAGGCACAGAAAGAAGTGCCCAGAAATGAATATTTACATCCTAAAAAATGCTGAAAAAGACAGAGCTTCCTTCAAGTGAACCTGTAAAAATGAGAAACCAGGGCAGTTAGGTCCACTGAAACTGATAAAATGACAAATAAACAAATTCTGCCCTTTAATTTATTCTGCAAAGATATTGTGAAAAGAAGGGTTCTCCTCAATTTCAATCCCTCCAGCGATGAAAAAAACAGAAATTTTTCCCTCAATCAAAACCCTTAACAAGGAGGGACAACTGGGGAAGGTTTGCAGGAGGCACTTAAGACTCACAAGGCAAGCCTGACTTTGCGATGGTGGCAGCTTGTGTCTGGGAGATATTTGGTGCAATGCACGGTTTTTAGCGTGCAGCTGGCCGCTCTGGGCCACAGGCCTCTGAACACCAGTGCTGGCCCTTTTCCCTGGCAAACAAAACTAACTACTCCAGGTTCCTGAAGGCAGATTGCAAGAGGCACTTGGCACTACCAAAGTACCTTGAGTTGGCACTGGTGCCAGCTTGGCTCTGGGAGGCATATTTCGCAAAGTAGAATTTCACCAGGCAGCCGGCCGCTCCGGGCCACAGACACCTGTGAACACAAACACCGGCCCTTTTCCCTGGCAAACAAAACTGACCGGACTAGGTTCCTGATGGCAGATTGCAGGAGACACTTGGCACTGACTACGCAGCCTGATTTTGCAGTGGTGGCAGCATGGGCTTGAGAGGCATCCTGCGCAATGCTGAATTTCAGAAGCCGGCCGGCCGCTCGTGGCACCTGGGCCCTTAACAAAAACGCTGGCCCTTTTCCTATGTTAACAAATCTAACCAGCCCCAGTTCCTGGTGCTGGTTTCAGGTGGCACTTGGAACTGTTAAT
Organism: Molothrus aeneus; assembly: GCF_037042795.1. Taxonomy (NCBI): domain Eukaryota; kingdom Metazoa; phylum Chordata; class Aves; order Passeriformes; family Icteridae; genus Molothrus; species Molothrus aeneus. The sequence goes on along the minus strand of NC_089651.1, from coordinate 63,485,144 downwards.
GCAGGCCGAGTTTTCACTGGTGCCAGCTTGGGTCTGTAAGACATCTCGCACAATACGGAATTTAAGGATCCGGACGGCCGCTCCGGACCGCAAGCCCCCATAGACCAAAGCCAGCCCTTTTCCCTGGAAAACAAAACTCACCAGACCAGGTTCCTGATGGCAAATTGCAGGAACACCTTAAGACACACAAACCAGCCGGAGCTGCAAGTGGTGCCAGCTTAGGTCCTGGAGGCATCCTGCGCAATGCGGAATTTCAGCAGGCGGCCGGACGCTCCGGGCCTGAGGCACCTGAAAAAAAACGCTGGCCCAATTCCCTGGCAAACAACATTCACGAGCCTGGGGTCCTAAGGTCCACTTGAAGGAGGCCCTTCGTACCGTCAAAGCAGCCTGACTTTGCGGTGGTGGCAGCTTGGGTCTGGGAGGCATCCTGCACAATGCAGAATTTCAGGAGCCAGCCGGCCGCTCTGGGCCACAGGCCCCCAAAAAACAACGCCGGCCCTTTCCCGGGAGAAGAAAACTCCCCAGCCCAGGTTCCTGGTGGCAGTTTGAAGCAGGCACTTAGCACTGTCAAAGCAGCCTGACTTTGTGGTGGTGGCAGCTTAGGTCTGTGAGGCGTCTTGCGCAATGCGGAATTTCAGGAGCCAGACGGCCGCTCCAGCCACAGGCCCCCAAACATCAAAGCCAGGCCTTTTCCCTGGAAAACAAAACTCATTGTCCCATGTTCCTGATGTCAGATTACAGGAGCCACTTGGCACTGTCAAACCACCTCGAGTTGCAAGCAGTGCCAGCTTAGGTGTTGGAGGCATCCTGTGCAACAGGGAATTACAGCAAGCAGTGGGCCACACCAGGCCTTAGTGCCCATGAAACCAAATGCTGGCCCTTTTCTCCAGCAAACAAAACTGACCATCCCAGGTTCCTGATGGCAGATTGCAGGATGTGCTTGGGACTCTCAAATCAGCTCGAGTTGGCAGAGATTCCAGCTGAGATCGAGGAGGCATGCTGTGCAATGCGCAATTTCAGCAGCCAGACGGCCGCTCGGGCCCACAGAGCCCCAGAACAAAAACGCCGGCCCTTTTCCCTGAGAAACAAAACTCACCGGACCAGATTCGTTAGGTCAGCTTGCAGGAGGCAGTTAGAACTGTTAAACCAGCCTGACTTTGCGGTGGTGGCAGCTTGGGTCTGGGAGGCATCCTGCGCAATGTGGAACTTCAGCGGTCAGACTGTTGCTTCAGGCCAGAGGCCCCCGAATAACAATGCCGTCCATTTTCCCAGGTACGCAAAATTCACCGGCCCAGGTTAGCGATGTCAGTTTGAAGGAGGGACTTGGCACTGTCAAAGCAGCCTGACTTTGCGGCGGTGGCAGCTTGGGTCTGGGAGGCATCCTGCGCAATGTGGAACTTCAGCAGGCGGCCGGCCGCTCCGGGCCTTAGGTCCCTGAAACCAACGCTGACCCTTTTCCCTGGCAAACAAAACTGACCGGCCCAGGTTCCTGATGGCAGATTGCAGGAGACACTTGGCTCTCTAAATGCAGCTCGAGTGGGCACTGGGACCAGCTTGGGTCTGGGAGGTATCCCGCGCAATGCGGAATTTCAGCAGAGAGCCCGCCTCTCTGGACCGCTGGCCCCTGAACACCCGCGCTAGCCCTTTTCCCTGGGAATTAAGACTCACCGTCCCAGGTTTCAGATGGCAGATTGCAGAAACCACTTGGCGCTGTCAAGCCAGCTCGAGTGGGCACTGGTTCCAGCTCAGGTCTAGGAGGCACCTGCGCAATGCAGAATGTCAGTAGCCAGCCGGCCCGTGAGCCCTGAACACAAATGCCAGCCCTTTACACAGGTAAGCATAACTCAGCAGTCAAGGTTCCTGATGGAAGATTGCTGGAGCCACTTGGGACCCTCAAACCAGTCTGACTTTGGGGTGGTGGCAGCTTGGGTCTGGGAGGCATCCTGCGCAATGCTGGAATTTCAGGAGCCGGCCGGCCGCTCCAGGCCACGGGCCTCTGAATGCTAGCGCTGACGCTTTTCCCAAGTAAGCAAAACACGGCTGCCCAGGCTCCTGATGGCAGATTGCAGGAGGTGCTTGGGACTCTCAAACCAGCTCGACTGGGCACAGGTGGCACCTTGGTTCTGGGAGGCATCCTGCGAAATGCGGAATTTCAGGAGCCAGCCGGCCGCTAGGGGTCCCTGGCCCTCAACACCGATGCCGGCCCTTTACGCAGGTAAGCGTAACTCACCAACCCAGGTTCCTGATGGGAGATTTCAGGAGACACGTGCCATTGTCAAAGCAGCAGGAGTTGGCACTGGTGCCAGCTTGGGTCTGGGAGGCATATTTGGCAATGCAGACTTTCAGCAGGCAGCCTGGCACTCTGGGCCGCAGGCCCCCGAACAATAACTCCGTCCCTTTTCCCTGGAAAACAAAACTTACCAGTCCAGGTTCCTGAAGTCAGTTTGCAGGAGGTACATGGCACTGCCTACGCAGCCTGACTTTGCAGTGGTGGCAGCTTGGGTCTGGGAGGCATTCTGCGCAATGCTGAATTTCAGCAGGCGGCCGGCCGCTCCGGGCCGCAGGCCCCCAAACAACAACGCCAGCATATTCTCAGAGAAGAAACTCACCGGGCCAGGTTCCTGATGGCAGATTGCAGGAGGCGCTTGGCACTGTCTACGCAGCCTGACTTAGCGGTCGTGGCAGCTTGAGTCTCGGAGGCATCCTGCGCAATGTGGAATTTCAGCAGCTAGAAGGCCACTCAAGGCCTTAGGCCCCAAAAAAACCCACTGGCCCTTTTCCCTGGCAAACAAAACTCAGCAGTCCAGGTTCCTGATATCAGATTGCAGGAGGTACTTGGCCCTCTAAAAGTAGCCCGAATCGACACAGGTGGCAGCTTGGGTCTGGGAGGCATATTTCACAGTGCGGAATTTAAGCAGGCAGCAGGCCACTTCCAACCACAGGCCTTCCGAAAAAAACACCAGCCCTTTCCTAGAATAGGAAAACTCACCATCCCAGGTTCCTGGTGGCAGATTGCAGAGACGCTTGGCACTGTCAAACCGGCCTGACTTTGCAGTGGTGGCGGCTTGGGCCTAGGAGGCATCCTGCGCGATGCGGAATTTACGGAGCTGGCCGGCCGCACCGGACCGCGGCCCCTGAACGACAAAGCTGGCCCTTTCCCAGAAGAAGAAAACTCACCAGGCCAGGTTCCTGGCGACAAATTGCAGGAGGCGCTTGGGACTCTAAAACCAGCTTGAGTTGGCACAGATTCCAGCTCGGGTCTGGGAGGCATCCTGCGCAATGCACAATTTCAGAGTCTGCTGGCCACTAAGGGCCCCTGAGCCATGAACACCAATGTCAGCCCTTTACACAGGTAAGCATAACTCACCAGGCCAGGTTCATGATGGCAGATGGCAGGAGGCACTTGGCCCTCTAAATGCAGCTCAAGTGGGCACTGGGACCAGCTTGGGTCTGGGAGGCATCCTGCGCAATGCGGAAGTTCAGGACCCAGCCGGCCGCTCAGGGCCGCCCCCCTGAACACCAACGCTGCCCCTTTCCCAGGTAAACGAAACTCACCAGGGCAGGTTCCTGATGGCAGATTGCAGGAGGCGCTTGGGACTCTCAAACCAGCTCGACTTGGCACAGGTGGCAGCTTGGATCTCGGAGGCATCCTGCGCAATATGAAATTTCAGGAGCCTGCCGGCCGCTCGGGGGCACGGGCTGCTGAACGCCGGTGTTTTGCGGAGATAATCAAAACTCCACAACTTTGGTGAAAGTTGTAAAGCCTGTATGTTTATTACAGCCCTGGACGCATATGAGTATCGTTCCCCTAAAATGACATGTGTACCTCGGGGAACTTCAGGTCTCTTTTTATCCCCCTCTCAAATACATATGCATACAATTTCACAATAGGTTCGTATGTATTAATTTTTACGAATTTTGCGTTATATTTTCTGCTAGTTTTTCTTTATCGGAAAGAATTCCTAGGTCAGGTTGACCTGCTCTCACAGCAGTCTCTCTGTCTCTCTCTATCACCTTCTGTCTCCCCCACCCCTTATCTCTGTCCTTCTCTGAAGTAGTTTCTCTGAGCCTCAGCTTTGCAGTCAGGCTAAATGGCTATGTTTTCTAAGCACAGACTCAACTCAAAAATGTACATTTGATCTAAATCAAAATGGATTTCTACCCTGGAAAATTTCCACTCTGCCTCATTCCCCCCTTTCCTAAAAGGAAGAAGTAAATTCTTTTACTTCATGCAAATTCCTATGACAATAAGTGTACTTTAGTGCTTTACCGTGTACGTTTGATAAGGAGGTTAACGCAGCTACTCGCTGTAGCGTTCTCTAATTCCAAATTAGCTGTATAATGGATAATCTTAAACTTCTTCTAACTAATATTAACAAAACTACAATGGGATGACACAACTTATTAAAGATTGCATTTGCAGTTGGTGACCACCCAAAGATCACATGCCACCGGTGATGATCTGCATTTTGTTTTATTCTTTGCAGAATTCCGGTTATTTCCTTTTGTATCGTGTTGGACGGTTCTCTCCGCTTTCTTGCGTTTTTCTTCAAGATCCCCAGTAGGTCTTGGTGCTTAATTAATTGTTGTACCAATGTAAGGTCCATTCCAATAGGAGTAAGTGATAGTCTGTGATACATTGTGTAATTGGTTTTAATCAACTGGTGGGATGTCACTCGGGCCAAGTACGAAAACCGCACTCGGTAATCTTAACGAATTACAAAGACAAAAATTAAAATGATTTCTGCTAGACAAAATAACATCGTTGTTATCAATTTTTACAGCGGCACGAGCAGTTCTTGGGCACACGCAACCTTTATCGGTATATACGAGCACAGTTTTCTGGTCAGTGACTGGATGAATTTCAAAGTGTTAAATACTCTGTTCAGTGTCTAGACACACATCTTGGGCATTCATAGTATTGCTTTAACAAATTAATCCCAGCTGTTCTCTAGTAATGCAGGATTTTAAGTTTACTTGTTCTAAAGGGTAGAGCGCTGTTTATTTCATGATTTAATCTTAGCGCAATGACGGGATGGATAACGTAAACAATGGCATTACATATGGTAAGCACAAAGGCAGTGGCCACATTAGAAGCAGGATAATAGGTGAAATTTACCATAGTCCACAGGGATTGAAACTTCTTTTCAAAATCAATTGCATTATCTCAGACAACTTTCCAAATTTCAGCTGGAAAATTACCTTCACCTCTTTCCCATATGATCAGAGCTGCTGTTGCTTGCATCTATAACAGTGCTTGTATACAACTGAAAGCTAAAGACACATTATCCTGAACTGTACTAAGCGCTTCTTCTATTAACTTGTGGTCTTGGTACCTGGCCTTTTCTCACTTGGGTAGGACTTTTGAAATCTGCCACTGGCTAGTTCCTAATGCCGATAGAGATGACTGTAAAGGCTGCTTCAATTTTGCTAGGCTACCTGCTGCAGTGGCCAGCTTATTCATCAGTATTTCTGAATCAATTCCATTTAAAAATCTCAATCCTGTCCTTAATATCTCAGTTAGATCCTTTCTTATTCTGCTCTTGGGGTATACTTATTTTTTGTAACCATGTTGTCTAGCTCTTAAAGGATGTTCTTAGGAAAGAGCAGCAGGCTGGTTGGATTTTTGAGATGTTAATTTGCATTAGCAACTCAACACGTTTGAGAGGCCATTCTGGATTGAAGAACGGTTGTTGTTCGCCCTCATTCCTCACTACGTAAGGGCCTATTTCATATGCTTCAGGTTCACGTTTGGGTTGCGTCTGAACTATTTGATTAGTAGTGTGGGTTGTATAAGGTCCTGCTGTTGCATAAAGTGCAGTGTCTATTTTAAACTGAAATGAGAGCCTGATAGCATCCTGAGCCTAAAGGCAGGTCACTTCTACAGGCTGTATCAAGGTGAAATTACACCAACGGTATGATTCGCTTAGGCTATCGCAAACTTCCTGGTGCCTCTATACCGGAGAGGTTGAGACACTAATTGCATCTGGTCTCTCATAAGCCATCCGATTGACCACCCAGCACCCTACTTTGATTTCTTCTCTGCTGATCTCTTGAAGTGTCCACAGTTCTCGTTCCTGCCGCTCCTGCTCCTCATATACCTGATCTTCATGAATTACTACAGTGGATAGGTTTAGATCTTTTATCTCAGCAAGTTCTCCCATGGATCTAGTATACTGATTAAAAGCCTGGGACCAAGGCCATTCAGCATCGCTTTGGATAGAGGCACTCTCTAATTCTAAGACTCCGGTTATAATTATATACAAAACAATTCTGTAAATGAAATTACAAACTACCCCCGGCCACAATATACTCATTTTGTCCGAGTAAGCTTAATCTCAGTTCGTTGTCTCCTGATGTCACTCTCTGAGGGGCTCCTGGGGCCTTCTTCACTCAAGAGTGATGGATCTAGGCATTCTGCTCTTTGATCTTGATTGTGGTGAAGGTGGTGAGAAGCACTTGGAAGGGTCCCTCCCACTGTGGTTCCAAAGTCTTTTCTGCAAGAGGCTTAACATATACATAATCTCCAGACTGTATGTTATGTACTGGTCTATCTAGCTCTCTGCTCTGAGTTCCAGCCACGTGTTTCTCAATTTCTCTAAGCTGTTTGCTTAAAGCCACTGTGTAGGTGGCCAGTGTTATCTCCCCAGTGTGGGTGGACATTCCCTTTTGTATTCCATATGGTCTTCCATAAAGCATTTCAAAAGGACTCAGCTTTCCTTTAGCCCGAGGTTTAGTTCAAATTTGCAATAGTGTCGGTGGAAGATCTTGGGGCCAGGGTAGATTAACTTCCTGCCCCAGTCTTACAATCTGCTGCTTAATCAAATGATTCATTTTCTCTACCTGGCTGTTTTACCGGGGGCGGTATGGAGTGTGAAGTTCCCAATCTATGCCCAGGTGGCTACTAATCTGTTGCGCTACTTTGGAGAATAAATGTGATCCTCTAGCCGAGGATATTGTGGCTGGAACTCTGAAGCGTGGTATTATTTCTTGTAATAATACCCTGGTCACCTCTTGAGCTTTGACAGTTCTGGTGGGGAATGCCTCTGGCCACCCGGAAAATCTATCTGTTAATACCAATAAATACTGATACCACCCCTTTCCTTGGGAGTTCTGAAAAGTCAATTTGCTGCTGCTGTCCAGCCCGTGGTCTCTCCCGGTCTGACCGAGTTTCGGCCTGGGGGTATTTTTGGGGTTAGTCTGGAGGCGAGGATCACGCTGTCGGTTTACCTGAGTAACAGTGGCATATAAATTCCTGGCAACGATTCTTTCAATCAGATACGTGTCCTAGAAAGCCTGTGGAAACTACTACTTAAAAGTCAACACTTCATTTCAATGCACTCTGTATCACTGGCAGCCTTGGTCATTCTGGGAAAGGAGCCACACTTTATAAAAGCTTTTAACTAGTTAGGCCCTAGTGTGTTTTCTAGTGCTCCTCCTTCGCTAGTGACCACAAAAATGGGAAGGGATTACCAGCTCTCTTTCAATGGTAGCCCACCCCTTGTGGTTGCATGTCTCTTTTGATTAGTATTATTATATTCTGGCTTACCTTCAAGGAAAATCTGTCCATAATTACCTCACCTTTTGCTTTCTTTGCCTCTCCATCCACCAGCTCGTTTCCTTCCTCCAATTCTGAGCTCACTCTCTGGTGTGCCTTAATATGCCTTTTCAGGCAGTTGAACCGCTTCCAGCAGCCGGATTGTCTCTTCTTTCCTTGTGAGGTTAGCAGTCCCCTCTCCTTCCAGATGGCTCCATGTGCATGCCCAGCTCTGAATGCATACCTCGAGTCTGTATAGATGTTTATTTTCTTTTCTATTTCTAAGGCATGGGTCAGGGCATTTATCTCGCCCTTCTGTGCAGAGGCACTTGTCGGTATGGGTCCAGACTCTATTACTTTATTACCTCTCTGCAGGTAGTCACCGTGTACTTAGCATGTAGCTTTCCACTGGCAACGTAACTGCTCCCGTCAGTGAACTAGGTCTCTGCATCGTCCAGAGGAGCGTCTTTCAAGTCTGAGTTGCTGGAGTAAGTAGCTTCAGTGGTGTCTAGGCAATCGTGCCGTACTGCTTCTCCTTGATTCCACTGAGAGAAGAAGCTGGGTTGACAATATCAGTCACTACTATCTCTACATCACTTTGCTCTACCATGATGGCCTGGTATTTCAGGAACTTCTGTGGTGAGAACCAGTGGCTGCCCTTTACTGCCAGTACTGCGGACACCGTGTGGGACATTAGCGCGGTCATTTTTGTCCCAGGGTAAACTTGCGTGCCTCTTAAATGCTCAGCACGACTGCTGCTACGGCCTGAGGCAACCTGACCATCCCTTTGCTGTTGCATCTAGTTGCTTAGAGAAGTAAGCAACTGCCCTCTGGTATGGACCCAAGTCCTGAGCCAGTATTCCCAGGGCAATTCCTTATCTTTCATGGGAAAATAGAAAGAATGGTGTACTTACATCTGGAAGTCCCAAAGCTGGAGCTGACATGAGGGCACTCTTTAGCTGGTGAAAGGCCCGTGTGGCTTCTTTTGGCCACTGGAGATCTCTGTTTCCAGTGGCAATAAGAGCATAGAGGGGTCTGACGAGCGGTCTATAATTATAAACTCACAGCTGGCACTACCTTGCCGTGCCTAAGAAGGTTCGGAGTTCCTTCGTTGTCTGGGCTTTTGGGGTTTGGCTTATGGCTTCCCTGCCCTAAAGTCCGCTGCTCGGCACTCGCTCCGTACCCCAGGTAGATTACTTTCTGTTTTGCTACCTGTGCCTTTTTCTTTGATACTCTGTATCCTTGGAGTCCTAGGAAATTTGAAAGGCTTACCGTCTAGGCCACACGTGCTTCCTTTGTCCGAGTGGCTACTAGAAGATCATCTGTGTACTGCAACAGCCTCCCTTCTTCTTGTGGAGCTTACCAGGACTCTGGATCTTTGCAAGTTGTTCTCCAATCAGAGTGGGGGAATTTTTGAAGCCTTCAGGCACATGGACCATGTGAGCTGTGTTTTGCACTGCTTCTAGGGCTTTCTCACGCGAACGCAAAAATTTTCTGGCTGGCTTCGTGGATGGGGAGGCAAAAGAAGGCATCTCTCAGGTCTAAAACAGTAAACCAGGTTAACTCAGGTGTTAAACAAGTTAGTAAAGTATATGGATTTGCTACCACAGGGTATAAATTCTTGGTTATCTTATTGACAGCCCTCAATCCAGTACTATCAATTATTGGGCTGATTTCTTTCCTATCTTCTTTTGAGGGGGTACTGCTTAATTCTTACTGGTTGTGTTCCTTCCTTAAGCCTGATTACCATGGGGGGCATTTTTCACTCTCCCTGGTACAGCAGAGGAACATACCCCAAAAATACTTATTTACTTATTCTAATATCTCTTTCCTAATGTCTTTCTTAATTTCAATGGCTGTTAATGTTAAGCCTAACATCTTTATATCATTTGCCTCCAGAATAACCTACTCATTTGAGATTGTTTAGTGAATTGAGCGTATACAAAAGCTTCTAAGTACACATGTTACTTTAAAGGTTTGCAAAAGTATGCCTTCTCAGACTGGCCAGTTGTTCACCACACTACAACATAAACATTCTCCACAGGTACTAAAGCTTTATTTAAAACTGAATATATGGCCCCTGTATCAACTAAAATTCCACCTTTTTCTTTCTTCTGATCTCACTGCCTCTTGCAGAGGGGTCTGTTACCTCCTAGTTCTGGATGAAATCGGACTGCCAGGAGGGGGATGAGTGCGAATGGGTATACCTTTGGAGCCTGAGTCCTCTTCCCTTTTGGGGAGGTCATCCTTATCCTTCCTCCCTTACCTCATGAGGAGCCTTCAACAAATCATATGTACTCATTTTGCGAACTGTAATCTCTTTGCATTTCAGCATGATAATCTTTGTCTGACTTCATACATTGCTATCTTATGCTGCATACTGAACAACATGTTTGATTTGCCTTCTCTTTCCTTTGTTTTTTTCTTTTTTTTTTTTGTTCAAGAGCTACACCAGTAGGTCAGAGGGAGCTCTGACCCCACAGTTAATCCACCATTCTGGGTGATTTCTTAAAGCAAAAAAAACACATCAGCATACGGGACCTTATCCCGTTTACTTTTCCATTTTAAAACAGCTTTAACTGCAATGAGGTATTATAAATATTTTTATTTTCTGAGCTGCCCCTACTGACAGCCTTGTCCCAGCCAGCCCATCCCAAAAGGGGCTGGTTCAGGAACCTCTTTGCTCTGGTTAGTTCTCATTATCTCCTTCTCCTTATGCTATCTTGTTTCCCCCCAAGCCTCACAGTGTCTTTTCTCAGTTTTTCCTCACACACAGATCTCCAGGTGGCAGGTATCAGATGTGATTGTTCACACAGAAGCTTTAAGATCTCAGGTTCTGAATTGGCTTCATCAGAAACCTTTAATGTATGCTTAAGACACAGTACAGCAATACTAGTGCCTCTCACAAACTCTTGCACATAAGGTGCCAGCCTCTCAATGCACCAAAAACTCCCGGGAATTGCCTGCAGGCTATTCCGTTTATCACTTCGGCATTTATTACTTAACCTCTATGGCGGGTTGTTCTCAGTCTAAACTTACTGTATTACACACTGAAGTCCCATAAATTCATTCATCTCTTCTATCTAAACTCTATTTTACAAAATCTCAGTCTATTTTAGTTCTCTTCTTGCACAATCTAATTAAAGCATTGCTTCTACTGACACTCACTTTACTGCCTTGCAAAAGGCTGTGCCTGTTACAGCAAAAACTCTGATATGCTCACACACACAGACACACACACACCACTGATCACAAATTCATTAGAGCCAGGCCGTGCCAAATTGCCCGTGTGCCTCGGCAACTGCCCAGGCCGTGCCAGGAGGGCTCCTGAGCGGGAATGTTCCAGGCCAGGCCACAGGCACAAGAAGCGCCCTCAAATGCAGCGGCACAGCCCCGACTGCAGCCCTGCAAACGCTGCCACAGCTGCGGCTTCCCGCAACTGAACCCCGAAACTGACGCCGCGGATGGGGCTCACCTTGCTTCAACAAAGGCAAAGAAATGTGTTCTCCCCTTCAAGTTCATCGCCTAGGAGAGCAGAAAAGAAGGGGCTTTCCTCCAATGAAATCCTTCAAGCCATGTGGAAAGGGGGATTTGGACCTCAATTCAAACCCTTGCAAAGGAGGGACACCAGCGCTGTCCCCTCCATTTAAATCTTAGGATGATGAGAATGGGTTGGCTGCCTTCAAATCAAACCTGCCACTGGCAACTATTTACAGACTCGAACAGGACGGGCCACTCAAAAATCAGTGTCTTGAGCTGGTATATTTCAACATCAGTCTCAACACTTAACAATGGAGACACTCGATGTGAACAGCTCACTGATTTAAACAGAATGCCAAAGAAACATAATGTTACAACACAGCATAAAGCAAAATCTTCCCAAGTTTCAGCCAATCACACAGAGAGCAAAAGCATATTCACATTACTTCTACCCAATTACATGGAGAATACATAGCTTTGGTTAAAACAATAGCGGCATATTTTCTAACACAATGGCTAACAAACTAACATATTCATGTAAGCCTTCTAAAATATACATCAAGTAAATTTGTTGCAACCAAAAAGGACAAAGCACATAGGCTTATTATTCTATTTCTCATGTCTAAGCTGCAGCATAAAACTCATTCTGCTATCCTGGCATTTCTCTGTCTTTGCTAGGTTTTTGGGGCCTGCTTTTTTACCATTTTCTCAAAACCCTTTAACTTTATGGATTCCAGCAAAACCCATAATATGACAACAATACTTTGCCCATTCCCGTTCAAATGGAACGCAGGGATTCCCTGTCACCCCTGGGATACCCCTAACAGCCTGGAAAAGACAGGTTTTCTTTCAATCAACACCCATAACACCCAACACGGCAAGTGAAGGCGGATCCCTCCCAGTTCGAACACAGACAATATTAGGAGAGTAGCTGCTTGCCTCTCCTTCATTTATTTTGTCTTCACGAGCTCCGTTTTTGTTCCTGGGGAACCGGGGAGGGGGGACTGCCAAGATCAAATCGAAAAGGGAAAGGACCAAAGTCCCCGCTCCAAATCCACACGCGCTCACCCGTTCGGCTGCTGCTTCCCGGCACAAAGATTCGTCCCTCGGCACCTCCTTGAAGCGATGCTCCGCGTCTCCAAGCGCGCATCCAGGTGTTCGCCCAGACGCTGCGAGAAGCTCTCGCAGTCCTTCCATGAGACAGCCCCGGGAGCCCCCCATGAACCCCTCTTCTCAGCAGCTCCATGCAAAAGGGAGCTGAGGTGAAGCCTCCCCCTAAAATTGCCTCCACTCCCCCCCCCCCCCCCCCACCCCCGGCAGGAGCCGGCCCCTCATCATCCTCACAGCTCACACCTGGCGCTGATGCCACTCTCCAACAGCGCCTCTCCCCGTCCAGCACACAGCCCGCTTCTCACAGACACAGAGCCAACAGAAATCTGCTCCGGGTGCTGGCTGTTCTTAGTCCATCTGCTTCCACAATTCCACAGTCCGGATAGACACACCGGGGTCCTCCGGTTTCCCGCCCTTTAGGCCGCCATTTTTAGAAGGTCAAACAAACTCCGCCACGCGCCACGCCCAAGAGGGCTGCCTGGCGGCGGCGGGCTGCAGTACCGCGCTCTGCCCACAAGGCGGCAGCACTGCCGCCCACCCCAGCCGGGGGCGCCGCGCGCCTTGGGGCTGCGGGCAGCCAAGGCGGCAAAAAAGAACAGGGGCGATTCCCCCCCGCAAAAAACTCCTCTAAAAATAAATGCCAAAAACCTGCCTCTTACCAAACAAGAACCAAATAAGCCCCCTTTCTTTCAAGCCTTCTTGAAATAAATTTTATAGTTCTAGTTTTCCTAGTTCTATTCACAGGCATATTTATACCGGACATTGATGTGTTACGTCGTTTATACAATCTATTATGCCTATTCCTATTATCTGTATTTATTCATATTTTGTGGTTTTATCAATATCATTATATATTGATTGCATATTTCTATACTTTGATTTAGATTTCTATCATACTTTTATTATTCCAAAAAAAATCCCATCTCTAACCAAACAAATACCAAAAAACCCTTCTTTTAAACTATATTGAAATAGTTTTATATTTATAGCTTGCATAATTATATTCACTTTTATAGTCACAGTTTATACTGATGCATTCTCTTCATAATTACATATCACATATATATTATTCACATCGTATAGATAAATTATTATTTTTATTATGTACCAAATCTACTGCTACAACTTCTTTTTTCTAATATTTTCAATTTTTATATCCATCTTGATGTATTCATGAGATATTTTTACACGTAGATTTCTACCTTTCTATCATTTGTTTGTAGTTTTTATCATAAAACCCCTGCTTTTGCCAAGTAAAAAACAAAACCTTCCTTTCTTTTAAACTACTTTTAATAATATTGTTGTATTTACATTTACCATATCTATAATGTTTTAGATATTATATCATAGTGATGTACTAGATTTATAGCTATTTCCTATAATAGATCATAATAAGATATATACAGTATCACTTGTATTACGTGTTGTATGGATTTATGTCACTTTAGATTTACAATCCTTTAATAATTTTATATATATATATCTGCATAGATTCGCAACACATTTCTATATTTAAAATTTCCTTTGAGCTGTGTTTATATTTATCATCTCTATTGATATATCTATAAACATACACAACGCTCTATTAAAAAATACAATATCTTATTGGAATATATCATGACTTATGTTACCTGTTAAATTTTAAATATAGATCGAATAGATCAAAATAAAAGTTTATTCCCATTTCTGCGCATCTACTTGTTTTGTTTAAAGATAGCTATCCTTAGAATTTTACATTTAAAATCCAATTCCTAAATACAAGGACAAAACAAACAGCATCGAATTCCCACCAATGTCTTCCAAAACCATCAAGATACCTCCACCAGCCAAACAACTGCCAGCGAAAAAAACACACAACACTCTTTTCACTGACAGTTCTCATCACATCAGAAAAATGGAACCAAACGAAAAGAAAACCCTGGAGAAACACACGCAGCAAATCACAAAAGCCTCTAAAAAAACCCAAACCAACTCGCTCAACTCCAATCAGTGCCACTGACCCTGAACGTCATCTTAAAAACTAACCAAAATTCTACATCTACACTAACTCAAAGAATAAGCAATACTCTGTCAAAAGAACTTTAGAAAGCGAACTAATGAACGAAATAGAAAAAAAACCCCAAAAAATCTCAACCACTAAAAAATAAGAAAATAACTACCCAAATTAAAAAAACAAAAAAAAAAACAAAAACAAACAACTACTTAAAAAGACCCACCATATAAATACCCACGTTCCCAAAAATAAAACTGATCAACAACCACCAAATACGTCGAAGGACAACAAAAAACGAAAAGAAAAAAAAAAGAAAGGAAAAAACCAAAAGAAAATACATTTGTAAAACAAAAGTCCCCCAGACCAAATCAACTTTAATTTACAACAAAAAAATTATTCCCAGCTGAAGAATAAACGCATAGAGCCTCATTCGATCAAAATAAAAATACCACCCAGAAATAAACACAAAGCCTAAAGAGAAACGTAACCATTAACAATATCTCCCAAATGATCCCGTAACAATACAACATACACTACAATCAAACAAACCAAATCAATAAAAGCCCTGGAAGACGATAAACACGAACGCAATTAGAGAGATTTTAAAAACCCCGCTGCTATTAACGACACGACGCCACCTCGAACCCACCGAAACAAACGCTACACGCCCACGCTAATAAAAGCCACCGCGACAGAATTAAAATCCGAGCCGCTGCTTCGCGCAACGACCCCTAGAAACCATTGCACGCCTTTAAAAACAGAATAGCCCGGCAAAAAATATCCGACTACAGAACTCGATTCAAACCAAACCTTTATCGTCACCACCTGAACCGAGAACCGTACCGGTCAGGAAGAACGCCAGAGCCCTTAGCGCACACCCACTGCGACCCACACAAAACCGTGCGATCGATCCCTACAGAGCACCTCCGAACCACGACACCCAAGAACTTGCGGCAGCCGAACCCCGCGCTGCCGGCCCCGGACGGAGCGCGGCTCCCGGCGGCAAAGCGGCTCCTCCGGCGCGCAGGGGCGGCGCCGCCCCGGAGACCCCCCCGCCCCCGCCCGCTCCCCCTGCCCGGGGGACCCCGGCGGCGCCCGAGCCCCGCGGCCGGCACCGGCCGGGCCGGCGCAGCAGCGCCCGCGCCGCCTCTGCCCCGCACGGCCGGCTCGCACCGGCAGAGCGGCTCGGCCGCTGCCGCGCCAAATTCCCCGTGCGCCTCGGCAACCGCCCGGCCCGGGCCGGCAGCGCTCCCGAGCGGCAACGCTCCGGGCCGGGCCGCGGCCACAAGAAGCGCCCTCAAATGCAGCGGCACAGCCCCGACTGCAGCCCTGCAAACGCTGCCACAGCTGCGGCTTCCCGCAACTGAACCCCGAAACTGACGCCGCGGGCGGCGCTCACCTCGCTTCAACAAGGGCAAAGAAATGGGTTCTCCCCTTCAAGTTCATCCCCTGGGAGAGCAGAAAAGAAGGGGCTTTCCTCCAATGAAATCCTTCAAGCCGTGTGGAAAGGGGGATTTGGACCTCAATTCAAACCCTTGCAAAGGAGGGACACCAGCGCTGTCCCCTCCATTTAAACCTTAGGATGATGAAAATGGGCTGGCTGCCTTCAAATCAAACCCCTCAGATGACAACAATACTTTGCCCATTCCCGTTCAAATGGAACGCAGGGATTCCCTGTCACCCCTGGGATACCCCTAACAGCCGGGAAAAGGCAGGTTTTCCTTCAATCAACACCCTTCGAACCGCAGGTGAAGGCGGATCCCTCCCAGTTCGAACACAGACAATATTAGGAGAGTAGCTGCTTGCCTCTCCTTCTTTTGTCTTCACAAGCTCCGTTTTTGGTCCTGGGGAACCGGGGAGGGGGGACTGCCAAGATCAAATCGAAAAGGGAAAGGACCAAAGTCCCCGCTCCAAATCCACACGCGCTCACCCGTTCGGCTGCTGCTTCCCGGCACAAAGATTCGTCCCTCGGCACCTCCTTGAAGCGATGCTCCGCGTCTCCAAGCGCGCATCCAGGTGTTCGCCCAGACGCTGCGAGAAGCTCTCGCAGTCCTTCCATGAGACAGCCCCGGGAGCCCCCCATGAACCCCTCTTCTCAGCAGCTCCATGCAAAAGGGAGCTGAGGCGAAGCCTCCCCCTAAAATTGCCTCCCCCCCCCCCCCGGCAGGAGCCGGCCCCTCATCATCCTCACAGCTCACACCTGGGGCTGCTCCGAGCCCCCCATCATCCTCACAGCTCACACCTGGCGCTGATGCCACTCTCCAACAGCGCCTCTCCCCGTCCAGCACACAGCCCGCTTCTCACAGACACAGAGCCAGCAGACATCTGCTCCGGGTGCTGGCTGTTCTTAGTCCGTCTGCTTCCACAATTCAGACACGGACGTGCGCTGATGGCACTGAGGGAAAGCTTTCCAGTGCACAAAACTGTCATTCTGGTAGCACGCTTTGAGACGCCTTCAGAAAAAGCAGAATCAGCGCCACCTCCTAAGAGCCCTGCTGAGGAACCCCGCCCTCCTTGGGACACCCAATGCAGCAGAGCTCGAAAAACAAAGGGAAAAGTCAAGCTTGGAGTGGAAAAAGACAATAGAAATACAGCAGCCTTTCAAGAAAGCCTTCACACAGTAATAGTGGGACCCGGTCACATTTCTTCTTTCCTTGCTCTCTGGAATGACATCAATACGAAGTAAAAAACCCACACGAAACCCAAGGCAGAGCTGGGATTTTACACGTCTTCCTTTTGGCTCTCGGGATGACAAGCGCCTCTTCCGGGACTGCGACACGATTTGGGCGCTGGCAGAGAACGGAGGCAAAAGGTGCCAGAGAGCCCCTTCTATCGCCTTCAGCCCCTGCAGCTGTTCTGAGGGTTCCAGGGCACAGCTCGGTCCGTTCCTAGATCAAAACCTCACGGCAATATCTTCAGAACTACTACCCATCTCCAGTCGGAACCTTCTACATTCCTGGAAACAAATGAGTGCGTAGAGAGGGTTTCTCCCCAGCTGAGTTTAGAGACCAATTCCTATTCTTTAGCAATACCTAGAAAACCGAACGCCTTGCCAGGTTTTAGCATCCTACACCCACTCACCCCTCCCTGTGCATTTGGTGGCAGCTTTGGGTCCCTCTGGGGGACGGCACCCAGCGTGACCCCCGCCCCTCGCCCGCCCCCCACCTGCTCCTGCACCGCAGTGGGGCTCCCTCTCCTGGGCACCTTGGGGTGCCCCCAACGGCATCAGAGCCCCGAGTCTTCACCCCCCCCCCCCCCTTTTCCTGACCCCCAAAGAAGGCTCAGAACGAATCCGACTGCCCTGGACAGCAGCGCAGCGCTTCCCCCAAGCCCTTCCCACACGTGCATGGCCCCAGCAAGGGATTCTGCTGCAACAAGAAAGCGGGGGCAGCCCCCAGAAGGCTTGAGGTTCCTGCCCAGCCTCGCTGTCACGGGCCGGGGGCAGCGAGAGAGGGAGCGGCACAGACGGCGGGGACGGCCCGGCACAGGGCGGGGGCCGCTCTCAGCGCGATGCCGGCAAAGCCGCAGCTCCGGCGCTGTCGGCCGGGCTGCTTGAGCGGCACGGGGGGATCCGCCGAGAGCCTCCAGCCCCGCGCGGGGACTCCTGCAAGGGCCCAGGGCCGCCGGGCTCCGGCCCTCGGGGCTTTATTCTCCGGCAGCCCGAGCCCCGCGGCTGCGGGGCAAAGAAGGAAAGGGGGCACGGGAAGAGAGGAGCGAGAGCAGGGCATGAGAAAGGGCGGCGAGGGAGCTCGGGCTGCGCAGGAAAGCGGGACGGGAAGGGAAAGCCCGGGACGAGGGTACAGGGAGGCTGGGCAGAGGAAGGAGAGAGGGGGAACAGAAGGGAGTAGCGGGCTAGGGACAGGACAGGAAGGAGCCGGGTTTGTGGGGGGAGAGGGAATGGGGGAAAGGGAGCGAGAGAAGGCGAATACGGGGAGAAGGAAGGAGGGCTAGAGAGAGGGACAGGCGGGGAAGCCCCCCAGAGCCCCGGCTGCACCCCGAGCCCGGCCCGGCGCCTCGCCCTGCCCGGGATGCTGCGCTCGGCGGAGCTCGGCTCGCTCCGGAGACGCTCGGCTCGAGTCGGCTCTTGTCGCCTCAACTCGGCTCTTGGCGCCTGCATTCGCCTCTTCGGCAGAGCTCGCCTCGCTTCGGCCCAACTCCCAGCCGCTCTGTGCCTTCGGCGCGCCTCGGCTCCGCTCGCCCCGGTTCGCTCGAGGCCGTCAGGGTCGGCCGCTCTCGCCTTGCTTCGGCCGAGCTCGTGCCATTCCCCCGAAGGCGGCGTCGTTCGGTTGTGTTTTTAGAAATATCTTTCTCTATCGATTGTATCTTTCTATAGTTAGATTTATATTTCTAGAATACTTCTATTAATCCAAATAAAAACCCCATCTCTAACCAAAAAAATACACGAAAACACCTTCTTTTAAACGGTATCGAAATATTTTTATACTTTGTATAGTTATACTCACATTTATATATATGGTTTCTTTTGATGCAATCTATTAATAATTATCTATAATATCTATAAAATTCTAGACATGTATTTAAAGTATTATTTATATTATGTATCGTATCTACTGCTGCAACTGATTTTTTCTTCTAGTTTTAAACTTTATCTGTACGTATTTATGATATATTTCTAGACTTAGATTTCTACCTTCATATTCTTTGTATTTATCATTTTTATCATCAAAACCCTGCCTACTGACAAGTAAAAAAAACCGCTTTCTTTAACGATTTAAAAAATATTTTTATATTTATAATTTTCCTATTTCTATTTATCATTTGCTCTCTAGTACGTGATAACATACCTGCTCCTGCACCGCAGTGGGGCTCCCTCTCCTGGGCACCTCGGGGTGCCCCCAACGGCATCAGAGCCCCGAGTCTTCACCCCCCCTTTTCCTCTAGTTAGAAACTACACTGGAACTTTTTTCTGGAAACAAAGACACGACCTAAATCCTCTCCCCATGTCCTAGACAGATAGATGTTCAGTTCTTAGTTGACTGGGCAGCAGTTTCTTCAATAGAACGAGAAACAATATGGAAACGTTTTAGCTACAAGCAAATAGGCAAATCTGAACAAGGTCCTGGTGGCCAGCCGCTGCAGTTATTTTGAAGCAATTTTTTAAACAATCAAGTACTGATCCCACAAAAAATAAAGCAAAAAGCTGACTACTGGCTAAGAAAGAAGGAAAAATTAACTTTTGACGACAACAACAACATTCCAAGGACACAGGCTTTTTTCCAATCTCATACCTTATTACTACCTCTCTTGGGAATTCTCATCGTGGATCCCAAAAGGAATAAATCCCTCAGCGTGTCCTAAAGCACCAAGGAGCTACCTACAAGTGAAGGTGGCTACTTTCAGTGCAGACACAGCTGATGACACAGCAGTAGCGCAGTTCTATGCTGCACAGGGATAATACTGTCTCCTCTTCTCCAGCAGCTGACTCTCTCCTGCCATGGTTTCTGTAAATGCATCAGAGCACGACCTTAAACACAAACAGGCAAGAAAACACCATCAGAAGTCTTTCATTAAGCACTACAAGAAGGGTTCCAAGCAGAGACCAACAGAATTTCAAGGAAGCAGTATGCAATTAAACCACCTCAGACTCGTTCAAGTATCCGGCAGGTAGATGGAACCAAAATGGAACCATTCAGAAACGACAAAGAAAACCTCCCCAAGTATTTATACAGGAGTCCTTAACGTCAGAAATGGGATGACAGGTTATGTTCAGATAAGATGAATGTTTATTTGGATGTAGAAATAAACTTCTCTCATGGTCCTTTGCCAAAAAATAGAACCTACAAGTGAACACCTACACCTGCCTAAAAAGACCTAACGAGCCCCTGGCAGCCACCGGCATCAAAGCACAGGGGATGTTTCTAATCCAGGCTAAGGAGAACAATATCACCTTTTGTTCTCTCCAGTTTGTTTCCTCTGCAGTCCTATTTGCTTCTTATGATTTTTACACTCTCTGTATCTTCTCGGGCAGCGCTGAGTCTGACGACCAGGATACGAGAGTCCTTCCCTGCCCTACGGAGAGAACCAGGAAAAAAAGTTAAAAAAAGAACAGGGCAGTTTGAAGTTAATACTTCCGACGAGAAGCAGCACCTGACAAACAGAGTGAACAAAGCGTGACACCTCCCTGGGGACAGAAGACTTACAAACTCTCCGGGATTTACAATCCTAGTAACCAAGCCCTTCAGCACAGCAGCCAAGTGTCCCATTAGGTGGTGCTGCACCAAAGAATGATCCGAGAGGTTCCAAAGAGTGAAACGCACGTTATTTTCCAAAGACGTAAAATCGTGCAAAATAACAAAACTACAATAGATCTAAACTACAGGGCAAGAGTACAAGTGTTAACTTGAGGAGCTGGAAC
Organism: Molothrus aeneus; assembly: GCF_037042795.1. NCBI lineage: Eukaryota > Metazoa > Chordata > Aves > Passeriformes > Icteridae > Molothrus > Molothrus aeneus. Next base: position 63,464,648 of record NC_089651.1, on the reverse strand, counting down.
CATCCAGGTAAGCAACTGCTACCTGGATCCTCAACAGAGTTTGAGGAACCCTCCAGGATACAGAAGGGTTTTCCCCAGAAATTACACAGGCCGAGTTTTGATAGAAGTACACTTGCCAGATGCTCAGAAACGTCACCCATCCTCCTCCGGGTGTCCTGAGAGAGCTGCGAATGGCTCTCACGTGGTTTGAGCTGGTTCTGTAAGGGCTCAGGGTGAATTTCACCAGATGCAACCAAACTGGGCAACACCCAGTGGGACAGAAGGAACCCAAAGCTTGTTTTACCCAAAGCTTGGGTAAGCAGAGCTCCAGCAAATACTGAGGAAACGGACAGAACAGGGTAACAAATAATAAACATACCTTTTTTTTTTTTTTTTTTTTTTTTTTCAGATGAGCAAAACAATTAAGGAGAAGGTGGAAAACTCACCATGACTGAACATTTCATCACCTGTAAGCTGACCATCCTTAGCATAGAGGATTCCAAATTTAAAATTCACCGATCCCTGGAAAATAAAACCAAATATTATTTGGTAAACAGTCAAACAGAAGACATAACAATTTGGGTCCTCTAATCTTTGCATACATCCTACACATCAGAACATACATTTTATACTATCTCCTACTACACGATAATTTACCTTTAAACTTTGATAGTATAGCATAAAACCATTAACTTAGATGGGTGATCAATTATTATTAAGTTGGTGCTTCAAGTTATTTTTGCTGTCAGGTTCAAAAAAACATTACTTCTTTTTACTGTAACGAGCAATTGATTTAGAAGTCATCAAAAGCCCATCAAAATACAAAGCTGTACTCACCGGACGGGTCTGTGAGCAAGAAGTAGTTAGGCTTGTACTCACCTCTTGCCCTTCAAGAACCAGTAAATCCTGTCAACAAAAACAGCATCTTTAGCCCCCTCCTATTAAAGATTCTACAAGGATGATGGTTTTATTTGTGTTTAGAAGTTTGGATTTGAAATGGCCAGTTCAATGGATAAAGAGACAGTTTAAGTAGTATTCGATTATTATTATTATTATTATTATTATTATTATTATTATTATTATTATTATTATTATTATTTTTATTAGCTACTGGAAGAAACAAACCAGTAGTATCTATACTTAATTACTTCTATTTCCAGGAAATCATAAAGAAAAAGAACCAAACAAAAAAAAGTCACTTCCTACCTTTTGTATCTCAGGATGAAAAATGTCTCTTGGGCTCTTCTCCAGTTTCTCCAGACTCCTGGCACTGAAATGCAAATGAACGAGTGCTTTAGAGGAGGGCAAGTGCACATTCCAACCCCGAACCACCAACCGATTGCAGTTACAGCGCTTACAAAATGAATCGTTCCCAGAGCCTCTGGGAAATGGAACGGTTGGTGCAACTGCCATTTCTTCCCCAAAATACTAACTTCCAACACTTCCTAAACTTAGTTTGCATTTTAAAAACAGAAATTAGGGAGACTCAGGGTGGAGATCAGGTTGAAATTGATTTCCTTCTAAAGCACAGGGCTCTGTTCCATCACCCTTCACTTTGGCTCCACACAGAATCACGGGGAGCATTTTAGGAGGGCCCAAGAACCAATTCTATTTCTCTCTTTTTTCTAGTTCTCTCTCTTCCTAAATCATTCAAGGCAAGTCAAATGAAAAAGGACAAGTTCAGCATCAAATTCACACTTTTTCCCTTTGTCTGCTCAAGAACAGGCTTTTAAACCACTTCTTGCTGCCTTCAACAATTAAGACTTGCAAAACAGTTTCGCAAGTTTGATAGGTTTATCATAAAAACCACAGAACGCAAGCTCTGAATTACAGGAAAAGGTACACAGGCAAATATCTCAGCTGATGGTGGCTTATTTGTAAACACATACCTTAACGGAGATTGCACTGAGAATGTTTCAGTGGGACTCTAAGGGAAAAGTATTTTCTGAGTACCCTGTAAACAAGAAAAGCTAGGATATATTACAGGACATACCCACTTGTTCTGCATATTCAAATAGGATTATCAATAAAAACATTTAAGAAGGAAGAAAACCAAGGTAATTTTACTCAGCTATATTTGCTGCCGATTTAGAGAAAAAAAAAAAAAAAAAAAGTCACGGGTGCTGCAAAGAAAAAAAAAAAAGTGAACCAGAAACGCCTACAGTAGAACTTTAAAACAATTGCTTGGATAAAAGCAGCTCATGGAACATGAAGTAGAAAAAAAGCGAAACCAGTATCAGACCTGCCTATTTTCTTACCATTGCACAAGAAAAATCCGACAAGCGGTATAAAGTCACTGCCTAAAGCCGATCCTAGGATGTAACCAAGAACAATTGAGGCATTTGCTAATCTAAACGGAAACCTTTTCCGGACCCTAGTGTCAAATCACGCGTTTTGTCTTGCAGCAGCTCGAGGCTGGAGAGCATTTCCCCTGGGGGTCGGGAGGGTAGGGGCACAAGGGGCTGAGTTTGCGGATCGCACCTGTGCCAGCAGAAGGATCCAGCCCGCGCGCTCCTTGCGCTCGCCATTCTCCGGGCTATCGCTGTGTTTTACTGCTCAGCGATGCCGCTCCACCTGTTTGCGTGGAAGAAAGAGCCACGAGCACTGAGGCACTCAGCAGCCGTGTCATTCCAGCCGCTCGTCCGCCCCCGCCCGCAGCAGCGGCAGCAGCCCGAGGGACACGGCTGCAGCTCGGCGGCTCCCGCGCCTCCGCCAGCCGCCGCACAGTGACCGCGGCAGCGCCCGGCGCCGCTCGCCCGGGGCGGCTCCTGCAGCTCCCGGTCCGCGGCAGCAAAGCACCGCCTGGCGCTCCACCATCGGCGGGCGGCAGCGCGCCCCGCCCGAGCTGAGCCCCCGCCACCGGGACCGCTGAGCGAGGCCGAGGCACCGGGCAGACGCCCCTTCCGCGCCGCTCGGCTCCGTGCGGGCGGCCGGCCGGAGGCTTCGCCCCTCCAGCGTCGCTGCCGCGGCTCCGTCCCGCGCGGCAGAGGCGCCGGGAGCTCCCCGCGCCCAGCCCGCTCCCCCGGCGCGCGGCCGCCTCGGCCCGCCAGCCATTCATATGGCGCGTCGGCCGTTGCGTCAGACGCCGCGCTTTACGGCCGCAGGGCCTGCCGGGAGTTGTAGTCTCGGACTGACAGCCACCGCTCCGTTTTCCGCCACCGGGAGCTGCGGTCCCGCCGGGGGATCAAACGGCTCCTTCGCTCCTGGGCGCGGAAGCACCGTAGGCAGCACCGCCCCTCCCGAATGTCCTTTCTTTTCCACTCCAACTCTTTTTTCTTTTTTTCACTCTGTTTTTCACCCCCTTTTCCACTTTCGCTCTTTCTTTTTCACTCTCACCCTTTTCCTTTTTCATTTTTTTTTCTTCCTTTCTCTTCCTTCTTTTTTTTTTTTCTTCCTTTCCTTTTTCCTTTTCTTTCTTTCTGTCTGTCTTTCTCTCTCTCTCGTTCTTTCTTTCTCTGGCTCTCTTCTTTCTTTCTTTCTTTCTTTCTTTCTTTCTTTCTTTCTTTCTGTCTGTCTTTTTCTATTTCTTTCTCTCTCTCTTTCTTTCTTTCTCTGGCTCTCTTCCTGTCTCTCTCTTTCTTTCTTTCTGTCTATCTTTTTCTATTTCTTTCTCTCTCTCTTTCTTTCTTTCTCTGGCTCTCTTCCTGTCTCTCTCTTTCTTTCTTTCTGTCTATCTTTTTCTATTTCTTTCTCTCTCTCTTTCTTTCTTTCTCTGGCTCTCTTCCTGTCTCTCTCTTTCTTTCTTTCTGTCTGTCTTTTTCTATTTCTTTCTCTCTCTCTTTCTTTCTTTCTCTGGCTCTCTTCCTGTCTCTCCCTTTCTTTCTTTCTGTCTGTCTTTTTCTATTTCTTTCTCTCTCTCTTTCTTTCTTTCTCTGGCTCTCTTCCGGTCTCTCTCTTTCTTTCTTTCTGTCTGTCTTTTTCTATTTCTTTCTCTCTCTCTTTCTTTCTTTCTCTGGCTCTCTTCCGGTCTCTCTCTTTCTTTCTTTCTGTCTGTCTTTTTCTATTTCTTTCTCTCTCTCTTGCTTTCTTTCTCTGGCTCTCTTCCGGTCTCTCTCTTTCTTTCTTTCTGTCTGTCTTTTTCTATTTCTTTCTCTCTCTCTTTCTTTCTTTCTCTGGCTCTCTTCCTGTCTCTCTCTTTCTTTCTTTCTGTCTGTCTTTTTCTATTTCTTTCTCTCTCTCTTTCTTTCTTTCTCTGGCTCTCTTCCGGTCTCTCTCTTTCTTTCTTTCTGTCTGTCTTTCTCTATTTCTTTCTCTTTCTCTTTCTTTCTTTCTCTGGCTCTCTTCCGGTCTCTCTCTATCTTTCTTTCTGTCTGTCTTTCTCTATTTCTTTCTCTTTCTCTTTCTTTCTTTCTCTGGCTCTCTTCCGGTCTCTCTCTTTCTTTCTTTCTGTCTGTCTTTCTCTATTTCTTTCTCTTTCTCTTTCTTTCTTTCTCTGGCTCTCTTCCGGTCTCTCTCTTTCTTTCTTTCTGTCTGTCTTTTTCTATTTCATTCTCTTTCTTTCTTTCTCTGGCTCTCTTCCGGTCTCTCTCTTTCTTTCTTTCTGTCTGTCTTTCTCTATTTCTTTCTCTCTCTCTTTCTTTCTTTCTCTGGCTCTCTTCCGGTCTCTCTCTTTCTTTCTTTCTGTCTGTCTTTTTCTATTTCTTTCTCTCTCTCTTTCTTTCTTTCTCTGGCTCTCTTCCGGTCTCTCTCTTTCTTTCTTTCTGTCTGTCTTTCTCTATTTCTTTCTCTCTCTCTTTCTTTCTTCCTCTGGCTCTCTTCCGGTCTCTCTCTTTCTTTCTGTCTGTCTGTCTTTCTCTATTTCTTTCTCTCTCTCTTTCTTTCTTTCTCTGGCTCTCTTCCGGTCTCTCTCTTTCTTTCTTTCTGTCTTTCTCTATTTCTTTCTCTCTCTCTTTCTTTCTTTCTCTGGCTCTCTTCCGGTCTCTCTCTTTCTTTCTTTCTGTCTGTCTTTTTCTATTTCTTTCTCTCTCTCTTTCTTTCTTTCTCTGGCTCTCTTCCGGTCTCTCTCTTTCTTTCTTTCTGTCTGTCTTTTTCTATTTCTTTCTCTCTCTCTTTCTTTCTTTCTCTGGCTCTCTTCCTGTCTCTCTCTTTTTTTCTTTCTGTCTTTCTCTATTTCTTTCTCTCTCTCTTTCTGTCTTTCTCTGTCTCTCCTCCTTTCTCTCTTTCTCTCATTCTGTCTGTCTTTCTGTCTCTCTGTCTCTCCTCCTTTCTCTCTTTCTCTCATTCTGTCTGTCTTTCTATCTTTCTCTCTGTCTCTCCTTCTTTCTCTCTTTCTCTCATTCTGTCTGTCTTTCTGTCTCTCTGTCTCTCCTCCTTTCTCTCTTTCTCTCATTCTGTCTGTCTTTCTGTCTTTCTCTCTGTCTCTCCTTCTTTCTCTCATTCTGTCTGTCTTTCTGTCTTTCTCTCTGTCTCTCCTTCTTTCTCTCTTTCTCTCATTCTGTCTGTCTTTCTGTCTTTCTCTCTGTCTCTCCTTCTTTCTCTCTTTCTCTCATTCTGTCTGTCTTTCTGTCTTTCTCTCTGTCTCTCCTTCTTTCTCTCTTTCTCTCATTCTGTCTGTCTTTCTGTCTTTCTCTCTGTCTCTCCTTCTTTCTCTCTTTCTCTCATTCTGTCTGTCTTTCTGTCTTTCTCTCTGTCTCTCCTTCTTTCTCTCTTTCTCTCATTCTGTCTGTCTTTCTGTCTTTCTCTCTGTCTCTCCTTCTTTCTCTCTTTCTCTCATTCTGTCTGTCTTTCTGTCTTTCTCTCTGTCTCTCCTTCTTTCTCTCTTTCTCTCATTCTGTCTGTCTTTCTGTCTTTCTCTCTGTCTCTCCTTCTTTCTCTCTTTCTCTCATTCTGTCTGTCTTTCTGTCTTTCTCTCTGTCTCTCCTTCTTTCTCTCTTTCTCTCATTCTGTCTGTCTTTCTGTCTTTCTCTCTGTCTCTCCTTCTTTCTCTCTTTCTCTCATTCTGTCTGTCTTTCTGTCTTTCTCTCTGTCTCTCCTTCTTTCTCTCTTTCTCTCATTCTGTCTGTCTTTCTGTCTTTCTCTCTGTCTCTCCTTCTTTCTCTCTTTCTCTCATTCTGTCTGTCTTTCTGTCTTTCTCTCTGTCTCTCCTTCTTTCTCTCTTTCTCTCATTCTGTCTGTCTTTCTGTCTTTCTCTCTGTCTCTCCTTTCTCTCTTTCTCTCATTCTGTCTGTCTTTCTGTCTTTCTCTCTGTCTCTCCTTCTTTCTCTCTTTCTCTCATTCTGTCTGTCTTTCTGTCTTTCTCTCTGTCTCTCCTTCTTTCTCTCTTTCTCTCATTCTGTCTGTCTTTCTGTCTCTCTCTCTCTCTTTCTTTCTCTCATTCTGTCTCTCTTTCTTTCTGTCTGTCTTTCTGTCTTTCTCTCTGTCTCTCTTTCTTTCTCTTTCTCTCATTCTGTCTCTCTTTCTCTCTCACTCTTTCTTTCTTTCTCTCTTTTTCTCTCTCTATTTCTAATCTTGGCTTTCCATTCTAGCTTTAGAATAAAAAAGCAGCAGTAGAAACATTCAGGCTACCGGGGAGTGCAAAAAACCCCAAAACGGTAATGATTTTAGGAAAACTATTTCCTCCATGGGAGCCTGAAATTTTCTACAGCTGCAGGTGACATAGAGCTTTTATTTCTTCTTCTAGATAGTTTAGACTTAATACTCTATTTATACAGCGCCCCCTGCCGTCTGCATGGGCGCACTGCAGGCACAGCGCCCCCTGCCGTCTGCATGGGCGCACTGCAGGCACAGCGCCCCCTGCCGCCTGCTTTGGCGCACTGCAGGCGCAGCGCCCCCTGCCGTCTGCATCGGCGCACTGCAGGCAGAGTGCCGCCTAATGACGTCAGCTCGTCAACACGGCGCCCCGCCCGGGCCACGCCCCCAGCGCCCCTTGGAAAGACCCCAAGGCGTAGGCGTTTTGCCAGCTGCCTGATCAAAATGCCGACACCCACCTCGAGCCCTAGAAACGATTTCCCGCGACGCCGAACCCTGCAGGCGAACCGGAATGCCATCATCGCAATTGAAACGCCACAAAAATTCCGCCGGGGCCGCGGCGGCGTCGGTGTTCCGTGCAGGCAGTCCGGATAGACACACCGGGGTCCTCCGGTTTCCCGCCCTTTTGGCCGCCATTTTGAGAAGGTCAAACAAACTCCCGCGACATTGATGATGCGCCACTCCCAACATGGCGGCCGTGGGAGGACCCCCTCGGCCGAGAGAGGCGGTTACTCAGATGCCGGTCAGAAAACCGCCGAAATACGCCCGCCCGCGGCGCCGCTGACCGCACAGCCCGTCTCGGGTACACCTAAAACGCCACAAAAATTCCGCCGGGGCCGCGGCGGCGTCGGTGTTCCGTGCAGGCAGTCCGGATAGACACACCGGGGTCCTCCGGTTTCCCGCCCTTTAGGCCGCCATTTTTAGAAGGTCAAACAAACTCCGCCACGCGCCACGCCCAAGAGGGCTGCCTGGCGGCGGCGGGCTGCAGTACCGCGCTCTGCCCACAAGGCGGCAGCACTGCCGCCCACCCCAGCCGGGGGCGCCGCGCGCCTTGGGGCTGCGGGCAGCCAAGGCGGCAAAAAAGAACAGGGGCGATTCCCCCCCGCAAAAAACTCCTCTAAAAATAAATGCCAAAAACCTGCCTCTTACCAAACAAGAACCAAATAAGCCCCCTTTCTTTCAAGCCTTCTTGAAATAAATTTTATAGTTCTAGTTTTCCTAGTTCTATTCACACGCATATTTATACCGGACATTGATGTGTTACGTCGTTTATACAATCTATTATGCCTATTCCTATTATCTGTATTTATTCATATTTTGTGGTTTTATCAACATCATTATATATTGATTGCATATTTCTATACTTTGATTTAGATTTCTATCATACTTTTATTATTCCAAAAAAAATCCCATCTCTAACCAAACAAATACCAAAAAACCCTTCTTTTAAACTATATTGAAATAGTTTTATATTTATAGCTTGCATAATTATATTCACTTTTATAGTCACAGTTTATACTGATGCATTCTCTTCATAATTACATATCACATATATATTATTCACATCGTATAGATAAATTATTATTTTTATTATGTACCAAATCTACTGCTACAACTTCTTTTTTCTAATATTTTCAATTTTTATATCCATCTTGATGTATTCATGAGATATTTTTACACGTAGATTTCTACCTTTCTATCATTTGTGTTTGTAGTTTTTATCATAAAACCCCTGCTTTTGCCAAGTAAAAAACAAAACCTTCCTTTCTTTTAAACTACTTTTAATAATATTGTTGTATTTACATTTACCATATCTATAACGTTTTAGATATTATATCATAGTGATGTACTAGATTTATAGCTATTTCCTATAATAGATCATAATAAGATATATACAGTATCACTTGTATTACGTGTTGTATGGATTTATGTCACTTTAGATTTACAATCCTTTAATAATTTTATATATATATATCTGCATAGATTCGCAACACATTTCTATATTTAAAATTTATCTTTGAGCTGTGTTTATATTTATCATCTCTATTGATATATCTATAAACATACACAACGCTCTATTAAAAAATACAATATCTTATTGGAATATATCATGACTTATGTTACCTGTTAAATTTTAAATATAGATCGAATAGATCAAAATAAAAGTTTATTCCCATTTCTGCGCATCTACTTGTTTTGTTTAAAGATAGCTATCCTTAGAATTTTACATTTAAAATCCAATTCCTAAATACAAGGACAAAACAAACAGCATCGAATTCCCACCAATGTCTTCCAAAACCATCAAGATACCTCCACCAGCCAAACAACTGCCAGCGAAAAAAACACACAACACTCTTTTCACTGACAGTTCTCATCACATCAGAAAAATGGAACCAAACGAAAAGAAAACCCTGGAGAAACACACGCAGCAAATCACAAAAGCCTCTAAAAAAACCCAAACCAACTCGCTCAACTCCAATCAGTGCCACTGACCCTGAACGTCATCTTAAAAACTAACCAAAATTCTACATCTACACTAACTCAAAGAATAAGCAATACTCTGTCAAAAGAACTTTAGAAAGCGAACTAATGAACGAAATAGAAAAAAAAACCAAAAAATCTCAACCACTAAAAAATAAGAAAATAACTACCCAAATTAAAAAAAAAAAAAACAACAAAAACAAACAACTACTTAAAAAGACCCACCATATAAATACCCACGTTCCCAAAAATAAAACTGATCAACAACCACCAAATACGTCGAAGGACAACAAAAAACGAAAAGAAAAAAAAAAGAAAGGAAAAAACCAAAAGAAAATACATTTGTAAAACAAAAGTCCCCCAGACCAAATCAACTTTAATTTACAACAAAAAAATTATTCCCAGCTGAAGAATAAACGCATAGAGCCTCATTCGATCAAAATAAAAATACCACCCAGAAATAAACACAAAGCCTAAAGAGAAACGTAACCATTAACAATATCTCCCAAATGATCCCGTAACAATACAACATACACTACAATCAAACAAACCAAATCAATAAAAGCCCTGGAAGACGATAAACACGAACGCAATTAGAGAGATTTTAAAAACCCCGCTGCTATTAACGACACGACGCCACCTCGAACCCACCGAAACAAACGCTAATAAAAGCCACCGCGACAGAATTAAAATCCGAGCCGCTGCTTCGCGCAACGACCCCTAGAAACCATTGCACGCCTTTAAAAACAGAATAGCCCGGCAAAAAAAATATCCGACTACAGAACTCGATTCAAACCAAACCTTTATCGTCACCACCTGAACCGAGAACCGTACCGGTCAGGAAGAACGCCAGAGCCCTTAGCGCACACCCACTGCGACCCACACAAAACCGTGCGATCGATCCCTACAGAGCACCTCCGAACCACGACACCCAAGAACTTGCGGCAGCCGAACCCCGCGCTGCCGGCCCCGGACGGAGCGCGGCTCCCGGCGGCAAAGCGGCTCCTCCGGCGCGCAGGGGCGGCGCCGCCCCGGAGACCCCCCCGCCCCCGCCCGCTCCCCCTGCCCGGGGGACCCCGGCGGCGCCCGAGCCCCGCGGCCGGCACCGGCCGGGCCGGCGCAGCAGCGCCCGCGCCGCCTCTGCCCCGCACGGCCGGCTCGCACCGGCAGAGCGGCTCGGCCGCTGCCGCGCCAAATTCCCCGTGCGCCTCGGCAACCGCCCGGCCCGGGCCGGCAGCGCTCCCGAGCGGCAACGCTCCGGGCCGGGCCGCGGCCACAAGAAGCGCCCTCAAATGCAGCGGCACAGCCCCGACTGCAGCCCTGCAAACGCTGCCAGAGCTGCGGCTTCCCGCAACTGAACCCCGAAACTGACGCCGCGGGCGGCGCTCACCTCGCTTCAACAAGGGCAAAGAAATGGGTTCTCCCCTTCAAGTTCATCCCCTGGGAGAGCAGAAAAGAAGGGGCTTTCCTCCAATGAAATCCTTCAAGCCGTGTGGAAAGGGGGATTTGGACCTCAATTCAAACCCTTGCAAAGGAGGGACACCAGCGCTGTCCCCTCCATTTAAACCTTAGGATGATGAAAATGGGCTGGCTGCCTTCAAATCAAACCCCTCAGATGACAACAATACTTTGCCCATTCCCGTTCAAATGGAACGCAGGGATTCCCTGTCACCCCTGGGATACCCCTAACAGCCGGGAAAAGGCAGGTTTTCCTTCAATCAACACCCTTCGAACCGCAGGTGAAGGCGGATCCCTCCCAGTTCGAACACAGACAATATTAGGAGAGTAGCTGCTTGCCTCTCCTTCTTTTGTCTTCACAAGCTCCGTTTTTGGTCCTGGGGAACCGGGGAGGGGGGACTGCCAAGATCAAATCGAAAAGGGAAAGGACCAAAGTCCCCGCTCCAAATCCACACGCGCTCACCCGTTCGGCTGCTGCTTCCCGGCACAAAGATTCGTCCCTCGGCACCTCCTTGAAGCGATGCTCCGCGTCTCCAAGCGCGCATCCAGGTGTTCGCCCAGACGCTGCGAGAAGCTCTCGCAGTCCTTCCATGAGACAGCCCCGGGAGCCCCCCATGAACCCCTCTTCTCAGCAGCTCCATGCAAAAGGGAGCTGAGGCGAAGCCTCCCCCTAAAATTGCCTCCCCCCCCCCCCCCCCCCCCGGCAGGAGCCGGCCCCTCATCATCCTCACAGCTCACACCTGGGGCTGCTCCGAGCCCCCCATCATCCTCACAGCTCACACCTGGCGCTGATGCCACTCTCCAACAGCGCCTCTCCCCGTCCAGCACACAGCCCGCTTCTCACAGACACAGAGCCAGCAGACATCTGCTCCGGGTGCTGGCTGTTCTTAGTCCGTCTGCTTCCACAATTCAGACACGGACGTGCGCTGATGGCACTGAGGGAAAGCTTTCCAGTGCACAAAACTGTCATTCTGGTAGCACGCTTTGAGACGCCTTCAGAAAAAGCAGAATCAGCGCCACCTCCTAAGAGCCCTGCTGAGGAACCCCGCCCTCCTTGGGACACCCAATGCAGCAGAGCTCGAAAAACAAAGGGAAAAGTCAAGCTTGGAGTGGAAAAAGACAATAGAAATACAGCAGCCTTTCAAGAAAGCCTTCACACAGTAATAGTGGGACCCGGTCACATTTCTTCTTTCCTTGCTCTCTGGAATGACATCAATACGAAGTAAAAAACCCACACGAAACCCAAGGCAGAGCTGGGATTTTACACGTCTTCCTTTTGGCTCTCGGGATGACAAGCGCCTCTTCCGGGACTGCGACACGATTTGGGCGCTGGCAGAGAACGGAGGCAAAAGGTGCCAGAGAGCCCCTTCTATCGCCTTCAGCCCCTGCAGCTGTTCTGAGGGTTCCAGGGCACAGCTCGGTCCGTTCCTAGATCAAAACCTCACGGCAATATCTTCAGAACTACTACCCATCTCCAGTCGGAACCTTCTACATTCCTGGAAACAAATGAGTGCGTAGAGAGGGTTTCTCCCCAGCTGAGTTTAGAGACCAATTCCTATTCTTTAGCAATACCTAGAAAACCGAACGCCTTGCCAGGTTTTAGCATCCTACACCCACTCACCCCTCCCTGTGCATTTGGTGGCAGCTTTGGGTCCCTCTGGGGGACGGCACCCAGCGTGACCCCCGCCCCTCGCCCGCCCCCCACCTGCTCCTGCACCGCAGTGGGGCTCCCTCTCCTGGGCCCCTTGGGGTGCCCCCAACGGCATCAGAGCCCCGAGTCTTCACCCCCCCCCCCCTTTTCCCGACCCCCAAAGAAGGCTCAGAACGAATCCGACTGCCCTGGACAGCAGCGCAGCGCTTCCCCCAAGCCCTTCCCACACGTGCATGGCCCCAGCAAGGGATTCTGCTGCAACAAGAAAGCGGGGGCAGCCCCCAGAAGGCTTGAGGTTCCTGCCCAGCCTCGCTGTCACGGGCCGGGGGCAGCGAGAGAGGGAGCGGCACAGACGGCGGGGACGGCCCGGCACAGGGCGGGGGCCGCTCTCAGCGCGATGCCGGCAAAGCCGCAGCTCCGGCGCTGTCGGCCGGGCTGCTTGAGCGGCACGGGGGGATCCGCCGAGAGCCTCCAGCCCCGCGCGGGGACTCCTGCAAGGGCCCAGGGCCGCCGGGCTCCGGCCCTCGGGGCTTTATTCTCCGGCAGCCCGAGCCCCGCGGCTGCGGGGCAAAGAAGGAAAGGGGGCACGGGAAGAGAGGAGCGAGAGCAGGGCATGAGAAAGGGCGGCGAGGGAGCTCGGGCTGCGCAGGAAAGCGGGACGGGAAGGGAAAGCCCGGGACGAGGGTACAGGGAGGCTGGGCAGAGGAAGGAGAGAGGGGGAACAGAAGGGAGTAGCGGGCTAGGGACAGGACAGGAAGGAGCCGGGTTTGTGGGGGGAGAGGGAATGGGGGAAAGGGAGCGAGAGAAGGCGAATACGGGGAGAAGGAAGGAGGGCTAGAGAGAGGGACAGGCGGGGAAGCCCCCCAGAGCCCCGGCTGCACCCCGAGCCCGGCCCGGCGCCTCGCCCTGCCCGGGATGCTGCGCTCGGCGGAGCTCGGCTCGCTCCGGAGACGCTCGGCTCGAGTCGGCTCTTGTCGCCTCAACTCGGCTCTTGGCGCCTGCATTCGCCTCTTCGGCAGAGCTCGCCTCGCTTCGGCCCAACTCCCAGCCGCTCTGTGCCTTCGGCGCGCCTCGGCTCCGCTCGCCCCGGTTCGCTCGAGGCCGTCAGGGTCGGCCGCTCTCGCCTTGCTTCGGCCGAGCTCGTGCCATTCCCCCGAAGGCGGCGTCGTTCGGTTGTGTTTTTAGAAATATCTTTCTCTATCGATTGTATCTTTCTATAGTTAGATTTATATTTCTAGAATACTTCTATTAATCCAAATAAAAACCCCATCTCTAACCAAAAAAATACACGAAAACACCTTCTTTTAAACGGTATCGAAATATTTTTATACTTTGTATAGTTATACTCACATTTATATATATGGTTTCTTTTGATGCAATCTATTAATAATTATCTATAATATCTATAAAATTCTAGACATGTATTTAAAGTATTATTTATATTATGTATCGTATCTACTGCTGCAACTGATTTTTTCTTCTAGTTTTAAACTTTATCTGTACGTATTTATGATATATTTCTAGACTTAGATTTCTACCTTCATATTCTTTGTATTTATCATTTTTATCATCAAAACCCTGCCTACTGACAAGTAAAAAAAACCGCTTTCTTTAACGATTTAAAAAATATTTTTATATTTATAATTTTCCTATTTCTATTTATCATTTGCTCTCTAGTACGTGATAACATACCTGCTCCTGCACCGCAGTGGGGCTCCCTCTCCTGGGCACCTCGGGGTGCCCCCAACGGCATCAGAGCCCCGAGTCTTCACCCCCCCTTTTCCTCTAGTTAGAAACTACACTGGAACTTTTTTCTGGAAACAAAGACACGACCTAAATCCTCTCCCCATGTCCTAGACAGATAGATGTTCAGTTCTTAGTTGACTGGGCAGCAGTTTCTTCAATAGAACGAGAAACAATATGGAAACGTTTTAGCTACAAGCAAATAGGCAAATCTGAACAAGGTCCTGGTGGCCAGCCGCTGCAGTTATTTTGAAGCAATTTTTTAAACAATCAAGTACTGATCCCACAAAAAATAAAGCAAAAAGCTGACTACTGGCTAAGAAAGAAGGAAAAATTAACTTTTGACGACAACAACAACATTCCAAGGACACAGGCTTTTTTCCAATCTCATACCTTATTACTACCTCTCTTGGGAATTCTCATCGTGGATCCCAAAAGGAATAAATCCCTCAGCGTGTCCTAAAGCACCAAGGAGCTACCTACAAGTGAAGGTGGCTACTTTCAGTGCAGACACAGCTGATGACACAGCAGTAGCGCAGTTCTATGCTGCACAGGGATAATACTGTCTCCTCTTCTCCAGCAGCTGACTCTCTCCTGCCATGGTTTCTGTAAATGCATCAGAGCACGACCTTAAACACAAACAGGCAAGAAAACACCATCAGAAGTCTTTCATTAAGCACTACAAGAAGGGTTCCAAGCAGAGACCAACAGAATTTCAAGGAAGCAGTATGCAATTAAACCACCTCAGACTCGTTCAAGTATCCGGCAGGTAGATGGAACCAAAATGGAACCATTCAGAAACGACAAAGAAAACCTCCCCAAGTATTTATACAGGAGTCCTTAACGTCAGAAATGGGATGACAGGTTATGTTCAGATAAGATGAATGTTTATTTGGATGTAGAAATAAACTTCTCTCATGGTCCTTTGCCAAAAAATAGAACCTACAAGTGAACACCTACACCTGCCTAAAAAGACCTAACGAGCCCCTGGCAGCCACCGGCATCAAAGCACAGGGGATGTTTCTAATCCAGGCTAAGGAGAACAATATCACCTTTTGTTCTCTCCAGTTTGTTTCCTCTGCAGTCCTATTTGCTTCTTATGATTTTTACACTCTCTGTATCTTCTCGGGCAGCGCTGAGTCTGACGACCAGGATACGAGAGTCCTTCCCTGCCCTACGGAGAGAACCAGGAAAAAAAGTTAAAAAAAGAACAGGGCAGTTTGAAGTTAATACTTCCGACGAGAAGCAGCACCTGACAAACAGAGTGAACAAAGCGTGACACCTCCCTGGGGACAGAAGACTTACAAACTCTCCGGGATTTACAATCCTAGTAACCAAGCCCTTCAGCACAGCAGCCAAGTGTCCCATTAGGTGGTGCTGCACCAAAGAATGATCCGAGAGGTTCCAAAGAGTGAAACGCACGTTATTTTCCAAAGACGTAAAATCGTGCAAAATAACAAAACTACAATAGATCTAAACTACAGGGCAAGAGTACAAGTGTTAACTTGAGGAGCTGGAACCATCCAGGTAAGCAACTGCTACCTGGATCCTCAACAGAGTTTGAGGAACCCTCCAGGATACAGAAGGGTTTTCCCCAGAAATTACACAGGCCGAGTTTTGATAGAAGTACACTTGCCAGATGCTCAGAAACGTCACCCATCCTCCTCCGGGTGTCCTGAGAGAGCTGCGAATGGCTCTCACGTGGTTTGAGCTGGTTCTGTAAGGGCTCAGGGTGAATTTCACCAGATGCAACCAAACTGGGCAACACCCAGTGGGACAGAAGGAACCCAAAGCTTGTTTTACCCAAAGCTTGGGTAAGCAGAGCTCCAGCAAATACTGAGGAAACGGACAGAACAGGGTAACAAATAATAAACATACCTTTTTTTTTTTTTTTTTTTTTTTTTTCAGATGAGCAAAACAATTAAGGAGAAGGTGGAAAACTCACCATGACTGAACATTTCATCACCTGTAAGCTGACCATCCTTAGCATAGAGGATTCCAAATTTAAAATTCACCGATCCCTGGAAAATAAAACCAAATATTATTTGGTAAACAGTCAAACAGAAGACATAACAATTTGGGTCCTCTAATCTTTGCATACATCCTACACATCAGAACATACATTTTATACTATCTCCTACTACACGATAATTTACCTTTAAACTTTGATAGTATAGCATAAAACCATTAACTTAGATGGGTGATCAATTATTATTAAGTTGGTGCTTCAAGTTATTTTTGCTGTCAGGTTCAAAAAAACATTACTTCTTTTTACTGTAACGAGCAATTGATTTAGAAGTCATCAAAAGCCCATCAAAATACAAAGCTGTACTCACCGGACGGGTCTGTGAGCAAGAAGTAGTTAGGCTTGTACTCACCTCTTGCCCTTCAAGAACCAGTAAATCCTGTCAACAAAAACAGCATCTTTAGCCCCCTCCTATTAAAGATTCTACAAGGATGATGGTTTTATTTGTGTTTAGAAGTTTGGATTTGAAATGGCCAGTTCAATGGATAAAGAGACAGTTTAAGTAGTATTCGATTATTATTATTATTATTATTATTATTATTATTATTATTATTATTTTTATTAGCTACTGGAAGAAACAAACCAGTAGTATCTATACTTAATTACTTCTATTTCCAGGAAATCATAAAGAAAAAGAACCAAACAAAAAAAAGTCACTTCCTACCTTTTGTATCTCAGGATGAAAAATGTCTCTTGGGCTCTTCTCCAGTTTCTCAAGACTCCTGGCACTGAAATGCAAATGAACGAGTGCTTTAGAGGAGGGCAAGTGCACATTCCAACCCCGAACCACCAACCGATTGCAGTTACAGCGCTTACAAAATGAATCGTTCCCAGAGCCTCTGGGAAATGGAACGGTTGGTGCAACTGCCATTTCTTCCCCAAAATACTAACTTCCAACACTTCCTAAACTTAGTTTGCATTTTAAAAACAGAAATTAGGGAGACTCAGGGTGGAGATCAGGTTGAAATTGATTTCCTTCTAAAGCACAGGGCTCTGTTCCATCACCCTTCACTTTGGCTCCACACAGAATCACGGGGAGCATTTTAGGAGGGCCCAAGAACCAATTCTATTTCTCTCTTTTTTCTAGTTCTCTCTCTTCCTAAATCATTCAAGGCAAGTCAAATGAAAAAGGACAAGTTCAGCATCAAATTCACACTTTTTCCCTTTGTCTGCTCAAGAACAGGCTTTTAAACCACTTCTTGCTGCCTTCAACAATTAAGACTTGCAAAACAGTTTCGCAAGTTTGATAGGTTTATCATAAAAACCACAGAACGCAAGCTCTGAATTACAGGAAAAGGTACACAGGCAAATATCTCAGCTGATGGTGGCTTATTTGTAAACACATACCTTAACGGAGATTGCACTGAGAATGTTTCAGTGGGACTCTAAGGGAAAAGTATTTTCTGAGTACCCTGTAAACAAGAAAAGCTAGGATATATTACAGGACATACCCACTTGTTCTGCATATTCAAATAGGATTATCAATAAAAACATTTAAGAAGGAAGAAAACCAAGGTAATTTTACTCAGCTATATTTGCTGCCGATTTAGAGAAAAAAAAAAAAAAAAAAAGTCACGGGTGCTGCAAAGAAAAAAAAAAAAGTGAACCAGAAACGCCTACAGTAGAACTTTAAAACAATTGCTTGGATAAAAGCAGCTCATGGAACATGAAGTAGAAAAAAAGCGAAACCAGTATCAGACCTGCCTATTTTCTTACCATTGCACAAGAAAAATCCGACAAGCGGTATAAAGTCACTGCCTAAAGCCGATCCTAGGATGTAACCAAGAACAATTGAGGCATTTGCTAATCTAAACGGAAACCTTTTCCGGACCCTAGTGTCAAATCACGCGTTTTGTCTTGCAGCAGCTCGAGGCTGGAGAGCATTTCCCCTGGGGGTCGGGAGGGTAGGGGCACAAGGGGCTGAGTTTGCGGATCGCACCTGTGCCAGCAGAAGGATCCAGCCCGCGCGCTCCTTGCGCTCGCCATTCTCCGGGCTATCGCTGTGTTTTACTGCTCAGCGATGCCGCTCCACCTGTTTGCGTGGAAGAAAGAGCCACGAGCACTGAGGCACTCAGCAGCCGTGTCATTCCAGCCGCTCGTCCGCCCCCGCCCGCAGCAGCGGCAGCAGCCCGAGGGACACGGCTGCAGCTCGGCGGCTCCCGCGCCTCCGCCAGCCGCCGCACAGTGACCGCGGCAGCGCCCGGCGCCGCTCGCCCGGGGCGGCTCCTGCAGCTCCCGGTCCGCGGCAGCAAAGCACCGCCTGGCGCTCCACCATCGGCGGGCGGCAGCGCGCCCCGCCCGAGCTGAGCCCCCGCCACCGGGACCGCTGAGCGAGGCCGAGGCACCGGGCGGACGCCCCTTCCGCGCCGCTCGGCTCCGTGCGGGCGGCCGGCCGGAGGCTTCGCCCCTCCAGCGTCGCTGCCGCGGCTCCGTCCCGCGCGGCAGAGGCGCCGGGAGCTCCCCGCGCCCAGCCCGCTCCCCCGGCGCGCGGCCGCCTCGGCCCGCCAGCCATTCATATGGCGCGTCGGCCGTTGCGTCAGACGCCGCGCTTTACGGCCGCAGGGCCTGCCGGGAGTTGTAGTCTCGGACTGACAGCCACCGCTCCGTTTTCCGCCACCGGGAGCTGCGGTCCCGCCGGGGGATCAAACGGCTCCTTCGCTCCTGGGCGCGGAAGCACCGTAGGCAGCACCGCCCCTCCCGAATGTCCTTTCTTTTCCACTCCAACTCTTTTTTCTTTTTTTCACTCTGTTTTTCACCCCCTTTTCCACTTTCGCTCTTTCTTTTTCACTCTCACCCTTTTCCTTTTTCATTTTTTTTTCTTCCTTTCTCTTCCTTCTTTTTTTTTTTTCTTCCTTTCCTTTTTCCTTTTCTTTCTTTCTGTCTGTCTTTCTCTCTCTCTCGTTCTTTCTTTCTCTGGCTCTCTTCTTTCTTTCTTTCTTTCTTTCTTTCTTTCTTTCTTTCTTTCTTTCTGTCTTTTTCTATTTCTTTCTCTCTCTCTTTCTTTCTTTCTCTGGCTCTCTTCCGGTCTCTCTCTTTCTTTCTTTCTGTCTATCTTTTTCTATTTCTTTCTCTCTCTCTTTCTTTCTTTCTCTGGCTCTCTTCCTGTCTCTCTCTTTCTTTCTTTCTGTCTGTCTTTTTCTATTTCTTTCTCTCTCTCTTTCTTTCTTTCTCTGGCTCTCTTCCTGTCTCTCCCTTTCTTTCTTTCTGTCTGTCTTTTTCTATTTCTTTCTCTCTCTCTTTCTTTCTTTCTCTGGCTCTCTTCCTGTCTCTCCCTTTCTTTCTTTCTGTCTGTCTTTTTCTATTTCTTTCTCTCTCTCTTTCTTTCTTTCTCTGGCTCTCTTCCTGTCTCTCCCTTTCTTTCTTTCTGTCTGTCTTTTTCTATTTCTTTCTCTCTCTCTTTCTTTCTTTCTCTGGCTCTCTTCCTGTCTCTCTCTTTCTTTCTTTCTGTCTGTCTTTTTCTATTTCTTTCTCTCTCTCTTTCTTTCTTTCTCTGGCTCTCTTCCGGTCTCTCTCTTTCTTTCTTTCTGTCTGTCTTTCTCTATTTCTTTCTCTTTCTTTCTTTCTCTGGCTCTCTTCCGGTCTCTCTCTTTCTTTCTTTCTGTCTGTCTTTTTCTATTTCTTTCTCTTTCTTTCTTTCTCTGGCTCTCTTCCGGTCTCTCTCTTTCTTTCTTTCTGTCTGTCTTTTTCTATTTCTTTCTCTCTCTCTTTCTTTCTTTCTCTGGCTCTCTTCCGGTCTCTCTCTTTCTTTCTTTCTGTCTGTCTTTCTCTATTTCTTTCTCTCTCTCTTTCTTTCTTTCTCTGGCTCTCTTCCGGTCTCTCTCTTTCTTTCTTTCTGTCTGTCTTTCTCTATTTCTTTCTCTCTCTCTTTCTTTCTTTCTCTGGCTCTCTTCCGGTCTCTCTCTTTCTTTCTTTCTGTCTGTCTTTTTCTATTTCTTTCTCTCTCTCTTTCTTTCTTTCTCTGGCTCTCTTCCGGTCTCTCTCTTTCTTTCTTTCTGTCTGTCTTTCTCTATTTCTTTTCTCTCTCTCTTTCTTTCTTTCTCTGGCTCTCTTCCGGTCTCTCTCTTTCTTTCTTTCTGTCTGTCTTTCTCTATTTCTTTCTCTCTCTCTTTCTTTCTTTCTCTGGCTCTCTTCCGGTCTCTCTCTTTCTTTCTTTCTGTCTGTCTTTCTCTATTTCTTTCTCTCTCTCTTTCTTTCTTCCTCTGGCTCTCTTCCGGTCTCTCTCTTTCTTTCTTTCTGTCTGTCTTTCTCTATTTCTTTCTCTCTCTCTTTCTTTCTTTCTCTGGCTCTCTTCCGGTCTCTCTCTTTCTTTCTTTCTGTCTTTTTCTATTTCTTTCTCTCTCTCTTTCTTTCTTTCTCTGGCTCTCTTCCGGTCTCTCTCTTTCTTTCTTTCTGTCTGTCTTTTTCTATTTCTTTCTCTCTCTCTTTCTTTCTTTCTCTGGCTCTCTTCCTGTCTCTCTCTTTTTTTCTTTCTGTCTTTCTCTATTTCTTTCTCTCTCTCTTTCTGTCTTTCTCTGTCTCTCCTTCTTTCTCTCTTTCTCTCATTCTGTCTGTCTTTCTGTCTCTCTGTCTCTCCTCCTTTCTCTCTTTCTCTCATTCTGTCTGTCTTTCTGTCTTTCTCTCTGTCTCTCTTTCTTTCTCTCTTTCTCTCTTTCTGTCTATCTTTCTGTCTTTCTCTCTGTCCCTCCTTCTTTCTCTCTTTCTCTCTTTCTGTCTGTCTTTCTGTCTTTCTCTCTGTCTCTCCTTCTTTCTCTCTTTCTCTCATTCTGTCTGTCTTTCTGTCTTTCTCTCTGTCTCTCCTTCTTTCTCTCTTTCTCTCATTCTGTCTGTCTTTCTGTCTTTCTCTCTGTCTCTCCTTCTTTCTCTCTTTCTCTCATTCTGTCTGTCTTTCTGTCTTTCTCTCTGTCTCTCCTTCTTTCTCTCTTTCTCTCATTCTGTCTGTCTTTCTGTCTTTCTCTCTGTCTCTCCTTCTTTCTCTCTTTCTCTCATTCTGTCTGTCTTTCTGTCTTTCTCTCTGTCTCTCCTTCTTTCTCTCTTTCTCTCATTCTGTCTGTCTTTCTGTCTTTCTCTCTGTCTCTCCTTCTTTCTCTCTTTCTCTCATTCTGTCTGTCTTTCTGTCTTTCTCTCTGTCTCTCCTTCTTTCTCTCTTTCTCTCATTCTGTCTGTCTTTCTGTCTTTCTCTCTGTCTCTCCTTCTTTCTCTCTTTCTCTCATTCTGTCTGTCTTTCTGTCTTTCTCTCTGTCTCTCCTTCTTTCTCTCTTTCTCTCATTCTGTCTGTCTTTCTGTCTTTCTCTCTGTCTCTCCTTCTTTCTCTCTTTCTCTCATTCTGTCTGTCTTTCTGTCTTTCTCTCTGTCTCTCCTTCTTTCTCTCTTTCTCTCATTCTGTCTGTCTTTCTGTCTTTCTCTCTGTCTCTCCTTCTTTCTCTCTTTCTCTCATTCTGTCTGTCTTTCTGTCTTTCTCTCTGTCTCTCCTTCTTTCTCTCTTTCTCTCATTCTGTCTGTCTTTCTGTCTTTCTCTCTGTCTCTCCTTCTTTCTCTCTTTCTCTCATTCTGTCTGTCTTTCTGTCTTTCTCTCTGTCTCTCCTTCTTTCTCTCTTTCTCTCATTCTGTCTGTCTTTCTGTCTTTCTCTCTGTCTCTCCTTCTTTCTCTCTTTCTCTCATTCTGTCTGTCTTTCTGTCTTTCTCTCTGTCTCTCCTTCTTTCTCTCTTTCTCTCATTCTGTCTGTCTTTCTGTCTTTCTCTCTGTCTCTCCTTCTTTCTCTCTTTCTCTCATTCTGTCTGTCTTTCTGTCTCTCTGTCTCTCTTTCTTTCTCTCTTTCTTTCTGTCTGTCTTTCTGTCTTTCTCTCTGTCTCTCTTTCTCTCTCTTTCTCTCATTCTGTCTCTCTTTCTTTCTCTCTTTCTCTCTTTCTGTCTCTCTTTCTCTCTCACTCTTTCTTTCTTTCTCTCTTTTTCTCTCTCTATTTCTAATCTTGGCTTTCCATTCTAGCTTTAGAATAAAAAAGCAGCAGTAGAAACATTCAGGCTACCGGGGAGTGCAAAAAACCCCAAAACGGTAATGATTTTAGGAAAACTATTTCCTCCATGGGAGCCTGAAATTTTCTACAGCTGCAGGTGACATAGAGCTTTTATTTCTTCTTCTAGATAGTTTAGACTTAATACTCTATTTATACAGCGCCCCCTGCCGTCTGCATGGGCGCACTGCAGGCACAGCGCCCCCTGCCGTCTGCATGGGCGCACTGCAGGCACAGCGCCCCCTGCCGCCTGCTTTGGCGCACTGCAGGCGCAGCGCCCCCTGCCGTCTGCATCGGCGCACTGCAGGCAGAGTGCCGCCTAATGACGTCAGCTCGTCAACACGGCGCCCCGCCCGGGCCACGCCCCCAGCGCCCCTTGGAAAGACCCCAAGGCGTAGGCGTTTTGCCAGCTGCCTGATCAAAATGCCGACACCCACCTCGAGCCCTAGAAACGATTTCCCGCGACGCCGAACCCTGCAGGCGAACCGGAATGCCATCATCGCAATTGAAACGCCACAAAAATTCCGCCGGGGCCGCGGCGGCGTCGGTGTTCCGTGCAGGCAGTCCGGATAGACACACCGGGGTCCTCCGGTTTCCCGCCCTTTTGGCCGCCATTTTGAGAAGGTCAAACAAACTCCCGCGACATTGATGATGCGCCACTCCCAACATGGCGGCCGTGGGAGGACCCCCTCGGCCGAGAGAGGCGGTTACTCAGATGCCGGTCAGAAAACCGCCGAAATACGCCCGCCCGCGGCGCCGCTGACCGCACAGCCCGTCTCGGGTACACCTAAAACGCCACAAAAATTCCGCCGGGGCCGCGGCGGCGTCGGTGTTCCGTGCAGGCAGTCCGGATAGACACACCGGGGTCCTCCGGTTTCCCGCCCTTTAGGCCGCCATTTTTAGAAGGTCAAACAAACTCCGCCACGCGCCACGCCCAAGAGGGCTGCCTGGCGGCGGCGGGCTGCAGTACCGCGCTCTGCCCACAAGGCGGCAGCACTGCCGCCCACCCCAGCCGGGGGCGCCGCGCGCCTTGGGGCTGCGGGCAGCCAAGGCGGCAAAAAAGAACAGGGGCGATTCCCCCCCGCAAAAAACTCCTCTAAAAATAAATGCCAAAAACCTGCCTCTTACCAAACAAGAACCAAATAAGCCCCCTTTCTTTCAAGCCTTCTTGAAATAAATTTTATAGTTCTAGTTTTCCTAGTTCTATTCACACGCATATTTATACCGGACATTGATGTGTTACGTCGTTTATACAATCTATTATGCCTATTCCTATTATCTGTATTTATTCATATTTTGTGGTTTTATCAACATCATTATATATTGATTGCATATTTCTATACTTTGATTTAGATTTCTATCATACTTTTATTATTCCAAAAAAAATCCCATCTCTAACCAAACAAATACCAAAAAACCCTTCTTTTAAACTATATTGAAATAGTTTTATATTTATAGCTTGCATAATTATATTCACTTTTATAGTCACAGTTTATACTGATGCATTCTCTTCATAATTACATATCACATATATATTATTCACATCGTATAGATAAATTATTATTTTTATTATGTACCAAATCTACTGCTACAACTTCTTTTTTCTAATATTTTCAATTTTTATATCCATCTTGATGTATTCATGAGATATTTTTACACGTAGATTTCTACCTTTCTATCATTTGTGTTTGTAGTTTTTATCATAAAACCCCTGCTTTTGCCAAGTAAAAAACAAAACCTTCCTTTCTTTTAAACTACTTTTAATAATATTGTTGTATTTACATTTACCATATCTATAACGTTTTAGATATTATATCATAGTGATGTACTAGATTTATAGCTATTTCCTATAATAGATCATAATAAGATATATACAGTATCACTTGTATTACGTGTTGTATGGATTTATGTCACTTTAGATTTACAATCCTTTAATAATTTTATATATATATATCTGCATAGATTCGCAACACATTTCTATATTTAAAATTTATCTTTGAGCTGTGTTTATATTTATCATCTCTATTGATATATCTATAAACATACACAACGCTCTATTAAAAAATACAATATCTTATTGGAATATATCATGACTTATGTTACCTGTTAAATTTTAAATATAGATCGAATAGATCAAAATAAAAGTTTATTCCCATTTCTGCGCATCTACTTGTTTTGTTTAAAGATAGCTATCCTTAGAATTTTACATTTAAAATCCAATTCCTAAATACAAGGACAAAACAAACAGCATCGAATTCCCACCAATGTCTTCCAAAACCATCAAGATAC
This sequence comes from Molothrus aeneus, assembly GCF_037042795.1. Classification (NCBI taxonomy): domain Eukaryota; kingdom Metazoa; phylum Chordata; class Aves; order Passeriformes; family Icteridae; genus Molothrus; species Molothrus aeneus. The sequence goes on along the minus strand of NC_089651.1, from coordinate 63,440,544 downwards.
CTCCACCAGCCAAACAACTGCCAGCGAAAAAAACACACAACACTCTTTTCACTGACAGTTCTCATCACATCAGAAAAATGGAACCAAACGAAAAGAAAACCCTGGAGAAACACACGCAGCAAATCACAAAAGCCTCTAAAAAAACCCAAACCAACTCGCTCAACTCCAATCAGTGCCACTGACCCTGAACGTCATCTTAAAAACTAACCAAAATTCTACATCTACACTAACTCAAAGAATAAGCAATACTCTGTCAAAAGAACTTTAGAAAGCGAACTAATGAACGAAATAGAAAAAAAAACCAAAAAATCTCAACCACTAAAAAATAAGAAAATAACTACCCAAATTAAAAAAAAAAAAAACAACAAAAACAAACAACTACTTAAAAAGACCCACCATATAAATACCCACGTTCCCAAAAATAAAACTGATCAACAACCACCAAATACGTCGAAGGACAACAAAAAACGAAAAGAAAAAAAAAAGAAAGGAAAAAACCAAAAGAAAATACATTTGTAAAACAAAAGTCCCCCAGACCAAATCAACTTTAATTTACAACAAAAAAATTATTCCCAGCTGAAGAATAAACGCATAGAGCCTCATTCGATCAAAATAAAAATACCACCCAGAAATAAACACAAAGCCTAAAGAGAAACGTAACCATTAACAATATCTCCCAAATGATCCCGTAACAATACAACATACACTACAATCAAACAAACCAAATCAATAAAAGCCCTGGAAGACGATAAACACGAACGCAATTAGAGAGATTTTAAAAACCCCGCTGCTATTAACGACACGACGCCACCTCGAACCCACCGAAACAAACGCTAATAAAAGCCACCGCGACAGAATTAAAATCCGAGCCGCTGCTTCGCGCAACGACCCCTAGAAACCATTGCACGCCTTTAAAAACAGAATAGCCCGGCAAAAAAAATATCCGACTACAGAACTCGATTCAAACCAAACCTTTATCGTCACCACCTGAACCGAGAACCGTACCGGTCAGGAAGAACGCCAGAGCCCTTAGCGCACACCCACTGCGACCCACACAAAACCGTGCGATCGATCCCTACAGAGCACCTCCGAACCACGACACCCAAGAACTTGCGGCAGCCGAACCCCGCGCTGCCGGCCCCGGACGGAGCGCGGCTCCCGGCGGCAAAGCGGCTCCTCCGGCGCGCAGGGGCGGCGCCGCCCCGGAGACCCCCCCGCCCCCGCCCGCTCCCCCTGCCCGGGGGACCCCGGCGGCGCCCGAGCCCCGCGGCCGGCACCGGCCGGGCCGGCGCAGCAGCGCCCGCGCCGCCTCTGCCCCGCACGGCCGGCTCGCACCGGCAGAGCGGCTCGGCCGCTGCCGCGCCAAATTCCCCGTGCGCCTCGGCAACCGCCCGGCCCGGGCCGGCAGCGCTCCCGAGCGGCAACGCTCCGGGCCGGGCCGCGGCCACAAGAAGCGCCCTCAAATGCAGCGGCACAGCCCCGACTGCAGCCCTGCAAACGCTGCCAGAGCTGCGGCTTCCCGCAACTGAACCCCGAAACTGACGCCGCGGGCGGCGCTCACCTCGCTTCAACAAGGGCAAAGAAATGGGTTCTCCCCTTCAAGTTCATCCCCTGGGAGAGCAGAAAAGAAGGGGCTTTCCTCCAATGAAATCCTTCAAGCCGTGTGGAAAGGGGGATTTGGACCTCAATTCAAACCCTTGCAAAGGAGGGACACCAGCGCTGTCCCCTCCATTTAAACCTTAGGATGATGAAAATGGGCTGGCTGCCTTCAAATCAAACCCCTCAGATGACAACAATACTTTGCCCATTCCCGTTCAAATGGAACGCAGGGATTCCCTGTCACCCCTGGGATACCCCTAACAGCCGGGAAAAGGCAGGTTTTCCTTCAATCAACACCCTTCGAACCGCAGGTGAAGGCGGATCCCTCCCAGTTCGAACACAGACAATATTAGGAGAGTAGCTGCTTGCCTCTCCTTCTTTTGTCTTCACAAGCTCCGTTTTTGGTCCTGGGGAACCGGGGAGGGGGGACTGCCAAGATCAAATCGAAAAGGGAAAGGACCAAAGTCCCCGCTCCAAATCCACACGCGCTCACCCGTTCGGCTGCTGCTTCCCGGCACAAAGATTCGTCCCTCGGCACCTCCTTGAAGCGATGCTCCGCGTCTCCAAGCGCGCATCCAGGTGTTCGCCCAGACGCTGCGAGAAGCTCTCGCAGTCCTTCCATGAGACAGCCCCGGGAGCCCCCCATGAACCCCTCTTCTCAGCAGCTCCATGCAAAAGGGAGCTGAGGCGAAGCCTCCCCCTAAAATTGCCTCCCCCCCCCCCCCCCCCCCCGGCAGGAGCCGGCCCCTCATCATCCTCACAGCTCACACCTGGGGCTGCTCCGAGCCCCCCATCATCCTCACAGCTCACACCTGGCGCTGATGCCACTCTCCAACAGCGCCTCTCCCCGTCCAGCACACAGCCCGCTTCTCACAGACACAGAGCCAGCAGACATCTGCTCCGGGTGCTGGCTGTTCTTAGTCCGTCTGCTTCCACAATTCAGACACGGACGTGCGCTGATGGCACTGAGGGAAAGCTTTCCAGTGCACAAAACTGTCATTCTGGTAGCACGCTTTGAGACGCCTTCAGAAAAAGCAGAATCAGCGCCACCTCCTAAGAGCCCTGCTGAGGAACCCCGCCCTCCTTGGGACACCCAATGCAGCAGAGCTCGAAAAACAAAGGGAAAAGTCAAGCTTGGAGTGGAAAAAGACAATAGAAATACAGCAGCCTTTCAAGAAAGCCTTCACACAGTAATAGTGGGACCCGGTCACATTTCTTCTTTCCTTGCTCTCTGGAATGACATCAATACGAAGTAAAAAACCCACACGAAACCCAAGGCAGAGCTGGGATTTTACACGTCTTCCTTTTGGCTCTCGGGATGACAAGCGCCTCTTCCGGGACTGCGACACGATTTGGGCGCTGGCAGAGAACGGAGGCAAAAGGTGCCAGAGAGCCCCTTCTATCGCCTTCAGCCCCTGCAGCTGTTCTGAGGGTTCCAGGGCACAGCTCGGTCCGTTCCTAGATCAAAACCTCACGGCAATATCTTCAGAACTACTACCCATCTCCAGTCGGAACCTTCTACATTCCTGGAAACAAATGAGTGCGTAGAGAGGGTTTCTCCCCAGCTGAGTTTAGAGACCAATTCCTATTCTTTAGCAATACCTAGAAAACCGAACGCCTTGCCAGGTTTTAGCATCCTACACCCACTCACCCCTCCCTGTGCATTTGGTGGCAGCTTTGGGTCCCTCTGGGGGACGGCACCCAGCGTGACCCCCGCCCCTCGCCCGCCCCCCACCTGCTCCTGCACCGCAGTGGGGCTCCCTCTCCTGGGCCCCTTGGGGTGCCCCCAACGGCATCAGAGCCCCGAGTCTTCACCCCCCCCCCCCCTTTTCCCGACCCCCAAAGAAGGCTCAGAACGAATCCGACTGCCCTGGACAGCAGCGCAGCGCTTCCCCCAAGCCCTTCCCACACGTGCATGGCCCCAGCAAGGGATTCTGCTGCAACAAGAAAGCGGGGGCAGCCCCCAGAAGGCTTGAGGTTCCTGCCCAGCCTCGCTGTCACGGGCCGGGGGCAGCGAGAGAGGGAGCGGCACAGACGGCGGGGACGGCCCGGCACAGGGCGGGGGCCGCTCTCAGCGCCATGCCGGCAAAGCCGCAGCTCCGGCGCTGTCGGCCGGGCTGCTTGAGCGGCACGGGGGGATCCGCCGAGAGCCTCCAGCCCCGCGCGGGGACTCCTGCAAGGGCCCAGGGCCGCCGGGCTCCGGCCCTCGGGGCTTTATTCTCCGGCAGCCCGAGCCCCGCGGCTGCGGGGCAAAGAAGGAAAGGGGGCACGGGAAGAGAGGAGCGAGAGCAGGGCATGAGAAAGGGCGGCGAGGGAGCTCGGGCTGCGCAGGAAAGCGGGACGGGAAGGGAAAGCCCGGGACGAGGGTACAGGGAGGCTGGGCAGAGGAAGGAGAGAGGGGGAACAGAAGGGAGTAGCGGGCTAGGGACAGGACAGGAAGGAGCCGGGTTTGTGGGGGGAGAGGGAATGGGGGAAAGGGAGCGAGAGAAGGCGAATACGGGGAGAAGGAAGGAGGGCTAGAGAGAGGGACAGGCGGGGAAGCCCCCCAGAGCCCCGGCTGCACCCCGAGCCCGGCCCGGCGCCTCGCCCTGCCCGGGATGCTGCGCTCGGCGGAGCTCGGCTCGCTCCGGAGACGCTCGGCTCGAGTCGGCTCTTGTCGCCTCAACTCGGCTCTTGGCGCCTGCATTCGCCTCTTCGGCAGAGCTCGCCTCGCTTCGGCCCAACTCCCAGCCGCTCTGTGCCTTCGGCGCGCCTCGGCTCCGCTCGCCCCGGTTCGCTCGAGGCCGTCAGGGTCGGCCGCTCTCGCCTTGCTTCGGCCGAGCTCGTGCCATTCCCCCGAAGGCGGCGTCGTTCGGTTGTGTTTTTAGAAATATCTTTCTCTATCGATTGTATCTTTCTATAGTTAGATTTATATTTCTAGAATACTTCTATTAATCCAAATAAAAACCCCATCTCTAACCAAAAAAATACACGAAAACACCTTCTTTTAAACGGTATCGAAATATTTTTATACTTTGTATAGTTATACTCACATTTATATATATGGTTTCTTTTGATGCAATCTATTAATAATTATCTATAATATCTATAAAATTCTAGACATGTATTTAAAGTATTATTTATATTATGTATCATATCTACTGCTGCAACTGATTTTTTCTTCTAGTTTTAAACTTTATCTGTACGTATTTATGATATATTTCTAGACTTAGATTTCTACCTTCATATTCTTTGTATTTATCATTTTTATCATCAAAACCCTGCCTACTGACAAGTAAAAAAAACCGCTTTCTTTAACGATTTAAAAAATATTTTTATATTTATAATTTTCCTATTTCTATTTATCATTTGCTCTCTAGTACGTGATAACATACCTGCTCCTGCACCGCAGTGGGGCTCCCTCTCCTGGGCACCTCGGGGTGCCCCCAACGGCATCAGAGCCCCGAGTCTTCACCCCCCCTTTTCCTCTAGTTAGAAACTACACTGGAACTTTTTTCTGGAAACAAAGACACGACCTAAATCCTCTCCCCATGTCCTAGACAGATAGATGTTCAGTTCTTAGTTGACTGGGCAGCAGTTTCTTCAATAGAACGAGAAACAATATGGAAACGTTTTAGCTACAAGCAAATAGGCAAATCTGAACAAGGTCCTGGTGGCCAGCCGCTGCAGTTATTTTGAAGCAATTTTTTAAACAATCAAGTACTGATCCCACAAAAAATAAAGCAAAAAGCTGACTACTGGCTAAGAAAGAAGGAAAAATTAACTTTTGACGACAACAACAACATTCCAAGGACACAGGCTTTTTTCCAATCTCATACCTTATTACTACCTCTCTTGGGAATTCTCATCGTGGATCCCAAAAGGAATAAATCCCTCAGCGTGTCCTAAAGCACCAAGGAGCTACCTACAAGTGAAGGTGGCTACTTTCAGTGCAGACACAGCTGATGACACAGCAGTAGCGCAGTTCTATGCTGCACAGGGATAATACTGTCTCCTCTTCTCCAGCAGCTGACTCTCTCCTGCCATGGTTTCTGTAAATGCATCAGAGCACGACCTTAAACACAAACAGGCAAGAAAACACCATCAGAAGTCTTTCATTAAGCACTACAAGAAGGGTTCCAAGCAGAGACCAACAGAATTTCAAGGAAGCAGTATGCAATTAAACCACCTCAGACTCGTTCAAGTATCCGGCAGGTAGATGGAACCAAAATGGAACCATTCAGAAACGACAAAGAAAACCTCCCCAAGTATTTATACAGGAGTCCTTAACGTCAGAAATGGGATGACAGGTTATGTTCAGATAAGATGAATGTTTATTTGGATGTAGAAATAAACTTCTCTCATGGTCCTTTGCCAAAAAATAGAACCTACAAGTGAACACCTACACCTGCCTAAAAAGACCTAACGAGCCCCTGGCAGCCACCGGCATCAAAGCACAGGGGATGTTTCTAATCCAGGCTAAGGAGAACAATATCACCTTTTGTTCTCTCCAGTTTGTTTCCTCTGCAGTCCTATTTGCTTCTTATGATTTTTACACTCTCTGTATCTTCTCGGGCAGCGCTGAGTCTGACGACCAGGATACGAGAGTCCTTCCCTGCCCTACGGAGAGAACCAGGAAAAAAAGTTAAAAAAAGAACAGGGCAGTTTGAAGTTAATACTTCCGACGAGAAGCAGCACCTGACAAACAGAGTGAACAAAGCGTGACACCTCCCTGGGGACAGAAGACTTACAAACTCTCCGGGATTTACAATCCTAGTAACCAAGCCCTTCAGCACAGCAGCCAAGTGTCCCATTAGGTGGTGCTGCACCAAAGAATGATCCGAGAGGTTCCAAAGAGTGAAACGCACGTTATTTTCCAAAGACGTAAAATCGTGCAAAATAACAAAACTACAATAGATCTAAACTACAGGGCAAGAGTACAAGTGTTAACTTGAGGAGCTGGAACCATCCAGGTAAGCAACTGCTACCTGGATCCTCAACAGAGTTTGAGGAACCCTCCAGGATACAGAAGGGTTTTCCCCAGAAATTACACAGGCCGAGTTTTGATAGAAGTACACTTGCCAGATGCTCAGAAACGTCACCCATCCTCCTCCGGGTGTCCTGAGAGAGCTGCGAATGGCTCTCACGTGGTTTGAGCTGGTTCTGTAAGGGCTCAGGGTGAATTTCACCAGATGCAACCAAACTGGGCAACACCCAGTGGGACAGAAGGAACCCAAAGCTTGTTTTACCCAAAGCTTGGGTAAGCAGAGCTCCAGCAAATACTGAGGAAACGGACAGAACAGGGTAACAAATAATAAACATACCTTTTTTTTTTTTTTTTTTTTTTTTTTCAGATGAGCAAAACAATTAAGGAGAAGGTGGAAAACTCACCATGACTGAACATTTCATCACCTGTAAGCTGACCATCCTTAGCATAGAGGATTCCAAATTTAAAATTCACCGATCCCTGGAAAATAAAACCAAATATTATTTGGTAAACAGTCAAACAGAAGACATAACAATTTGGGTCCTCTAATCTTTGCATACATCCTACACATCAGAACATACATTTTATACTATCTCCTACTACACGATAATTTACCTTTAAACTTTGATAGTATAGCATAAAACCATTAACTTAGATGGGTGATCAATTATTATTAAGTTGGTGCTTCAAGTTATTTTTGCTGTCAGGTTCAAAAAAACATTACTTCTTTTTACTGTAACGAGCAATTGATTTAGAAGTCATCAAAAGCCCATCAAAATACAAAGCTGTACTCACCGGACGGGTCTGTGAGCAAGAAGTAGTTAGGCTTGTACTCACCTCTTGCCCTTCAAGAACCAGTAAATCCTGTCAACAAAAACAGCATCTTTAGCCCCCTCCTATTAAAGATTCTACAAGGATGATGGTTTTATTTGTGTTTAGAAGTTTGGATTTGAAATGGCCAGTTCAATGGATAAAGAGACAGTTTAAGTAGTATTCGATTATTATTATTATTATTATTATTATTATTATTATTATTATTATTATTATTATTATTTTTATTAGCTACTGGAAGAAACAAACCAGTAGTATCTATACTTAATTACTTCTATTTCCAGGAAATCATAAAGAAAAAGAACCAAACAAAAAAAAGTCACTTCCTACCTTTTGTATCTCAGGATGAAAAATGTCTCTTGGGCTCTTCTCCAGTTTCTCAAGACTCCTGGCACTGAAATGCAAATGAACGAGTGCTTTAGAGGAGGGCAAGTGCACATTCCAACCCCGAACCACCAACCGATTGCAGTTACAGCGCTTACAAAATGAATCGTTCCCAGAGCCTCTGGGAAATGGAACGGTTGGTGCAACTGCCATTTCTTCCCCAAAATACTAACTTCCAACACTTCCTAAACTTAGTTTGCATTTTAAAAACAGAAATTAGGGAGACTCAGGGTGGAGATCAGGTTGAAATTGATTTCCTTCTAAAGCACAGGGCTCTGTTCCATCACCCTTCACTTTGGCTCCACACAGAATCACGGGGAGCATTTTAGGAGGGCCCAAGAACCAATTCTATTTCTCTCTTTTTTCTAGTTCTCTCTCTTCCTAAATCATTCAAGGCAAGTCAAATGAAAAAGGACAAGTTCAGCATCAAATTCACACTTTTTCCCTTTGTCTGCTCAAGAACAGGCTTTTAAACCACTTCTTGCTGCCTTCAACAATTAAGACTTGCAAAACAGTTTCGCAAGTTTGATAGGTTTATCATAAAAACCACAGAACGCAAGCTCTGAATTACAGGAAAAGGTACACAGGCAAATATCTCAGCTGATGGTGGCTTATTTGTAAACACATACCTTAACGGAGATTGCACTGAGAATGTTTCAGTGGGACTCTAAGGGAAAAGTATTTTCTGAGTACCCTGTAAACAAGAAAAGCTAGGATATATTACAGGACATACCCACTTGTTCTGCATATTCAAATAGGATTATCAATAAAAACATTTAAGAAGGAAGAAAACCAAGGTAATTTTACTCAGCTATATTTGCTGCCGATTTAGAGAAAAAAAAAAAAAAAAGTCACGGGTGCTGCAAAGAAAAAAAAAAAAGTGAACCAGAAACGCCTACAGTAGAACTTTAAAACAATTGCTTGGATAAAAGCAGCTCATGGAACATGAAGTAGAAAAAAAGCGAAACCAGTATCAGACCTGCCTATTTTCTTACCATTGCACAAGAAAAATCCGACAAGCGGTATAAAGTCACTGCCTAAAACCGATCCTAGGATGTACCCAAGAACAATTGAGGCATTTGCTAATCTAAACGGAAACCTTTTCCGGACCCTAGTGTCAAATCACGCGTTTTGTCTTGCAGCAGCTCGAGGCTGGAGAGCATTTCCCCTGGGGGTCGGGAGGGTAGGGGCACAAGGGGCTGAGTTTGCGGATCGCACCTGTGCCAGCAGAAGGATCCAGCCCGCGCGCTCCTTGCGCTCGCCATTCTCCGGGCCATCGCTGTGTTTTACTGCTCAGCGATGCCGCTCCACCTGTTTGCGTGGAAGAAAGAGCCACGAGCACTGAGGCACTCAGCAGCCGTGTCATTCCAGCCGCTCGTCCGCCCCCGCCCGCAGCAGCGGCAGCAGCCCGAGGGACACGGCTGCAGCTCGGCGGCTCCCGCGCCTCCGCCAGCCGCCGCACAGTGACCGCGGCAGCGCCCGGCGCCGCTCGCCCGGGGCGGCTCCTGCAGCTCCCGGTCCGCGGCAGCAAAGCACCGCCTGGCGCTCCACCATCGGCGGGCGGCAGCGCGCCCCGCCCGAGCTGAGCCCCCGCCACCGGGACCGCTGAGCGAGGCCGAGGCACCGGGCGGACGCCCCTTCCGCGCCGCTCGGCTCCGTGCGGGCGGCCGGCCGGAGGCTTCGCCCCTCCAGCGTCGCTGCCGCGGCTCCGTCCCGCGCGGCAGAGGCGCCGGGAGCTCCCCGCGCCCAGCCCGCTCCCCCGGCGCGCGGCCGCCTCGGCCCGCCAGCCATTCATATGGCGCGTCGGCCGTTGCGTCAGACGCCGCGCTTTACGGCCGCAGGGCCTGCCGGGAGTTGTAGTCTCGGACTGACAGCCACCGCTCCGTTTTCCGCCACCGGGAGCTGCGGTCCCGCCGGGGGATCAAACGGCTCCTTCGCTCCTGGGCGCGGAAGCACCTTAGGCAGCACCGCCCCTCCCGAATGTCCTTTCTTTTCCACTCCAACTCTTTTTTCTTTTTTTCACTCTGTTTTTCACCCCCTTTTCCACTTTCGCTCTTTCTTTTTCACTCTCACCCTTTTCCTTTTTCATTTTTTTTTCTTCCTTTCTCTTCCTTCTTTTTTTTTTTTCTTCCTTTCCTTTTTCCTTTTCTTTCTTTCTGTCTGTCTTTCTCTCTCTCTCGTTCTTTCTTTCTCTGGCTCTCTTCTTTCTTTCTTTCTTTCTTTCTTTCTTTCTTTCTTTCTTTCTTTCTTTCTGTCTGTCTTTTTCTATTTCTTTCTCTCTCTCTTTCTTTCTTTCTCTGGCTCTCTTCCTGTCTCTCTCTTTCTTTCTTTCTGTCTGTCTTTCTCTATTTCTTTCTCTCTCTCTTTCTTTCTTTCTCTGGCTCTCTTCCGGTCTCTCTCTTTCTTTCTTTCTGTCTGTCTTTCTCTATTTCTTTCTCTCTCTCTTTCTTTCTTTCTCTGGCTCTCTTCCGGTCTCTCTCTTTCTTTCTTTCTGTCTGTCTTTCTCTATTTCTTTCTCTCTCTCTTTCTTTCTTTCTCTGGCTCTCTTCCGGTCTCTCTCTTTCTTTCTTTCTGTCTGTCTTTCTCTATTTCTTTCTCTTTCTTTCTTTCTCTGGCTCTCTTCCGGTCTCTCTCTTTCTTTCTTTCTGTCTGTCTTTCTCTATTTCTTTCTCTCTCTCTTTCTTTCTTTCTCTGGCTCTCTTCCGGTCTCTCTCTTTCTTTCTTTCTGTCTGTCTTTTTCTATTTCTTTCTCTTTCTTTCTTTCTCTGGCTCTCTTCCGGTCTCTCTCTTTCTTTCTTTCTGTCTGTCTTTTTCTATTTCTTTCTCTTTCTTTCTTTCTCTGGCTCTCTTCCGGTCTCTCTCTTTCTTTCTTTCTGTCTGTCTTTTTCTATTTCTTTCTCTCTCTCTTTCTTTCTTTCTCTGGCTCTCTTCCGGTCTCTCTCTTTCTTTCTTTCTGTCTGTCTTTTTCTATTTCTCTCTCTTTCTTTCTTTCTCTGGCTCTCTTCCGGTCTCTCTCTTTCTTTCTTTCTGTCTGTCTTTTTCTATTTCTCTCTCTTTCTTTCTTTCTCTGGCTCTCTTCCGGTCTCTCTCTTTCTTTCTTTCTGTCTGTCTTTCTCTATTTCTTTCTCTCTCTCTTTCTTTCTTTCTCTGGCTCTCTTCCGGTCTCTCTCTTTCTTTCTTTCTGTCTGTCTTTCTCTATTTCTTTCTCTCTCTCTTTCTTTCTTTCTCTGGCTCTCTTCCGGTCTCTCTCTTTCTTTCTTTCTGTCTGTCTTTCTCTATTTCTTTCTCTCTCTCTTTCTTTCTTTCTCTGGCTCTCTTCCGGTCTCTCTCTTTCTTTCTTTCTGTCTGTCTTTCTCTATTTCTTTCTCTCTCTCTTTCTTTCTTTCTCTGGCTCTCTTCCGGTCTCTCTCTTTCTTTCTTTCTGTCTGTCTTTCTCTATTTCTTTCTCTCTCTCTTTCTTTCTTTCTCTGGCTCTCTTCCGGTCTCTCTCTTTCTTTCTTTCTGTCTGTCTTTCTCTATTTCTTTCTCTCTCTCTTTCTTTCTTTCTCTGGCTCTCTTCCGGTCTCTCTCTTTCTTTCTTTCTGTCTGTCTTTCTCTATTTCTTTCTCTCTCTCTTTCTTTCTTTCTCTGGCTCTCTTCCGGTCTCTCTCTTTCTTTCTTTCTGTCTGTCTTTCTCTATTTCTTTCTCTCTCTCTTTCTTTCTTTCTCTGGCTCTCTTCCGGTCTCTCTCTTTCTTTCTTTCTGTCTGTCTTTCTCTATTTCTTTCTCTCTCTCTTTCTTTCTTTCTCTGGCTCTCTTCCGGTCTCTCTCTTTCTTTCTTTCTGTCTGTCTTTCTCTATTTCTTTCTCTCTCTCTTTCTTTCTTTCTCTGGCTCTCTTCCGGTCTCTCTCTTTCTTTCTTTCTGTCTGTCTTTCTCTATTTCTTTCTCTCTCTCTTTCTTTCTTTCTCTGGCTCTCTTCCGGTCTCTCTCTTTCTTTCTTTCTGTCTGTCTTTCTCTATTTCTTTCTCTCTCTCTTTCTTTCTTTCTCTGGCTCTCTTCCGGTCTCTCTCTTTCTTTCTTTCTGTCTGTCTTTCTCTATTTCTTTCTCTCTCTCTTTCTTTCTTTCTCTGGCTCTCTTCCGGTCTCTCTCTTTCTTTCTTTCTGTCTGTCTTTCTCTATTTCTTTCTCTCTCTCTTTCTTTCTTTCTCTGGCTCTCTTCCGGTCTCTCTCTTTCTTTCTTTCTGTCTGTCTTTCTCTATTTCTTTCTCTCTCTCTTTCTTTCTTTCTCTGGCTCTCTTCCGGTCTCTCTCTTTCTTTCTTTCTGTCTGTCTTTCTCTATTTCTTTCTCTCTCTCTTTCTTTCTTTCTCTGGCTCTCTTCCTGTCTCTCTCTTTCTTTCTTTCTGTCTGTCTTTCTCTATTTCTTTCTCTCTCTCTTTCTTTCTTTCTCTGGCTCTCTTCCGGTCTCTCTCTTTCTTTCTTTCTGTCTGTCTTTCTCTATTTCTTTCTCTCTCTCTTTCTTTCTTTCTCTGGCTCTCTTCCGGTCTCTCTCTTTCTTTCTGTCTGTCTTTCTCTATTTCTTTCTCTCTCTCTTTCTTTCTTTCTCTGGCTCTCTTCCGGTCTCTCTCTTTCTTTCTTTCTGTCTGTCTTTTTCTATTTCTTTCTCTCTCTCTTTCTTTCTTTCTCTGGCTCTCTTCCTGTCTCTCTCTTTCTTTCTTTCTTTCTTTCTGTCTTTCTCTATTTCTTTCTCTCATTCTGTCTGTCTTTCTCTGTCTCTCCTTCTTTCTCTCTTTCTCTCATTCTGTCTGTCTTTCTCTCTGTCTCTCTTTCTTTCTCTCTTTCTCTCATTCTGTCTGTCTTTCTCTCTGTCTCTCTTTCTTTCTCTTTCTCTCATTCTGTCTCTCTTTCTTTCTCTCTTTCTCTCTTTCTGTCTCTCTTTCTCTCTCACTCTTTCTTTCTTTCTCTCTTTTTCTCTCTCTATTTCTAATCTTGGCTTTCCATTCTAGCTTTAGAATAAAAAAGCAGCAGTAGAAACATTCAGGCTACCGGGGAGTGCAAAAAACCCCAAAACGGTAATGATTTTAGGAAAACTATTTCCTCCATGGGAGCCTGAAATTTTCTACAGCTGCAGGTGACATAGACCTTTTATTTCTTCTTCTAGATAGTTTATACTTAATACTCTATTTATACAGCGCCCCCTGCCGTCTGCATGGGCGCACTGCAGGCACAGCGCCCCCTGCCGCCTGCTTTGGCGCACTGCAGGCGCAGCGCCCCCTGCCGTCTGCATCGGCGCACTGCAGGCAGAGTGCCGCCTAATGACGTCAGCTCGTCAACACGGCGCCCCGCCCGGGCCACGCCCCCAGCGCCCCTTGGAAAGACCCCAAGGCGTAGGCGTTTTGCCAGCTGCCTGATCAAAATGCCGACACCCACCTCGAGCCCTAGAAACGATTTCCCGCGACGCCGAACCCTGCAGGCGAACCGGAATGCCATCATCGCAATTGAAACGCCACAAAAATTCCGCCGGGGCCGCGGCGGCGTCGGTGTTCCGTGCAGGCAGTCCGGATAGACACACCGGGGTCCTCCGGTTTCCCGCCCTTTTGGCCGCCATTTTGAGAAGGTCAAACAAACTCCCGCGACATTGATGATGCGCCACTCCCAACATGGCGGCCGTGGGAGGACCCCCCCCCTCGGCCGAGAGAGGCGGTTACTCAGATGCCGGTCAGAAAACCGCCGAAATACGCCCGCCCGCGGCGCCGCTGACCGCACAGCCCGTCTCGGGTACACCTAAAACGCCACAAAAATTCCGCCGGGGCCGCGGCGGCGTCGGTGTTCCGTGCAGGCAGTCCGGATAGACACACCGGGGTCCTCCGGTTTCCCGCCCTTTTGGCCGCCATTTTGAGAAGGTCAAACAAACTCCCGCGACATTGATGATGCGCCACTCCCAACATGGCGGCCGTGGGAGGACCCCCTCGGCCGAGAGAGGCGGTTACTCAGATGCCGGTCAGAAAACCGCCGAAATACGCCCGCCCGCGGCGCCGCTGACCGCACAGCCCGTCTCGGATACACCTGAAACGCCACAAAAATTCCGCCAGGGCCGCGGCGGCGTCGGTGTTCCGTGCAGGCAGTCCGGATAGACACACCGGGGTCCTCCGGTTCCCGCCCTTTAGGCCGCCATTTTTAGAAGGTCAAACAAACTCCGCCACGCGCCACGCCCAAGAGGGCTGCCTGGCGGCGGCGGGCTGCAGTACCGCGCTCTGCCCACAAGGCGGCAGCACTGCCGCCCACCCCAGCCGGGGGCGCCGCGCGCCTTGGGGCTGCGGGCAGCCAAGGCGGCAAAAAAGAACAGGGGCGATTCCCCCCCGCAAAAAACTCCTCTGAAAATAAATGCCAAAAACCTGCCTCTTACCAAACAAGAACCAAATAAGCCCCCTTTCTTTCAAGCCTTCTTGAAATAAATTTTATAGTTCTAGTTTTCCTAGTTCTATTCACAGGCATATTTATACCGGACATTGATGTGTTACGTCGTTTATACAATCTATTATGCCTATTCCTATTATCTGTATTTATTCATATTTTGTGGTTTTATCAATATCATTATATATTGATTGCATATTTCTATACTTTGATTTAGATTTCTATCATACTTTTATTATTCCAAAAAAAAATCCCGTCTCTAACCAAACAAATACCAAAAAACCCTTCTTTTAAACTATATTGAAATAGTTTTATATTTATAGCTTGCATAATTATATTCACTTTTATAGTCACAGTTTATACTGATGCATTCTCTTCATAATTACATATCACATATATATTATTCACATCGTATAGATAAATTATTATTTTTATTATGTACCAAATCTACTGCTACAACTTCTTTTTTCTAATATTTTCAATTTTTATATCCATCTTGATGTATTCATGAGATATTTTTACAAGTAGATTTCTACCTTTCTATCATTTGTATTTGTAGTTTTTATCATAAAACCCCTGCTTTTGCCAAGTAAAAAACAAAACCTTCCTTTCTTTTAAACTACTTTTAATAATATTGTTGTATTTACATTTACCATATCTATAATGTTTTAGATATTATATCATAGTGATGTACTAGATTTATGGCTATTTCCTATAATAGATCATAATAAGATATATACAGTATCACTTGTATTACGTGTTGTATGGATTTATGTCACTTTAGATTTACAATCCTTTAATAATTTTATATATATATATATCTGCATAGATTCGCAACACATTTCTATATTTAAAATTTCCTTTGAGCTGTGTTTATATTTATCATCTCTATTGATATATCTATAAACATACACAACGCTCTATTAAAAAATACAATATCTTATTGGAATATATCATGACTTATGTTACCTGTTAAATTTTAAATATAGATCGAATAGATCAAAATAAAAGTTTATTCCCATTTCTGCACATCTACTTGTTTTGTTTAAAGATAGCTATCCTTAGAATTTTACATTTAAAATCCAATTCCTAAATACAAGGACAAAACAAACAGCATCGAATTCCCACCAATGTCTTCCAAAACCATCAAGATACCTCCACCAGCCAAACAACTGCCAGCGAAAAAAACACACAACACTCTTTTCACTGACAGTTCTCATCACATCAGAAAAATGGAACCAAACGAAAAGAAAACCCTGGAGAAACACACGCAGCAAATCACAAAAGCCTCTAAAAAAACCCAAACCAACTCGCTCAACTCCAATCAGTGCCACTGACCCTGAACGTCATCTTAAAAACTAACCAAAATTCTACATCTACACTAACTCAAAGAATAAGCAATACTCTGTCAAAAGAACTTTAGAAAGCGAACTAATGAACGAAATAGAAAAAAAACCCCAAAAAATCTCAACCACTAAAAAATAAGAAAATAACTACCCAAATTAAAAAAAAAAAAACAAACAAACAACTACTTAAAAAGACCCACCATATAAATACCCACGTTCCCAAAAATAAAACTGATCAACAACCACCAAATACGTCGAAGGACAACAAAAAACGAAAAGAAAAAAAAAAAGAAAGGAAAAAACCAAAAGAAAATACATTTGTAAAACAAAAGTCCCCCAAACCAAATCAACTTTAATTTACAACAAAAAAATTATTCCCAGCTGAAGAATAAACGCATAGAGCCTCATTCGATCAAAATAAAAATACCACCCAGAAATAAACACAAAGCCTAAAGAGAAACGTAACCATTAACAATATCTCCCAAATGATCCCGTAACAATACAACATACACTACAATCAAACAAACCAAATCAATAAAAGCCCTGGAAGACGATAAACACGAACGCAATTAGAGAGATTTTAAAAACCCCGCTGCTATTAACGACACGACGCCACCTCGAACCCACCGAAACAAACGCTACACGCCCACGCTAATAAAAGCCACCGCGACAGAATTAAAATCCGAGCCGCTGCTTCGCGCAACGACCCCTAGAAACCATTGCACGCCTTTAAAAACAGAATAGCCCGGCAAAAAAAATATCCGACTACAGAACTCGATTCAAACCAAACCTTTATCGTCACCACCTGAACCGAGAACCGTACCGGTCAGGAAGAACGCCAGAGCCCTTAGCGCACACCCACTGCGACCCACACAAAACCGTGCGATCGATCCCTACAGAGCACCTCCGAACCACGACACCCAAGAACTTGCGGCAGCCGAACCCCGCGCTGCCGGCCCCGGACGGAGCGCGGCTCCCGGCGGCAAAGCGGCTCCTCCGGCGCGCAGGGGCGGCGCCGCCCCGGAGACCCCCCCGCCCCCGCCCGCTCCCCCTGCCCGGGGGACCCCGGCGGCGCCCGAGCCCCGCGCCCGGAGCGGACAGAGCGGCGGGCACCGGCCGGGCCGGCGCAGCAGCGCCCGCGCCGCCTCTGCCGCCCTCGGCCGGCCCGGCGCCAGCCGCCCTCGGCCCCGCACGGCGGCTCGCACCGGCAGAGCGGCTCGGCCGCTGCCGCGCCAAATTCCCCGTGCGCCTCGGCAACCGCCCGGCCCGGGCCGGCAGCGCTCCCGAGCGGCAACGCTCCGGGCCGGGCCGCGGCCACAAGAAGCGCCCTCAAATGCAGCGGCACAGCCCCGACTGCAGCCCTGCAAACGCTGCCACAGCTGCGGCTTCCCGCAACTGAACCCCGAAACTGACGCCGCGGGCGGCGCTCACCTCGCTTCAACAAGGGCAAAGAAATGGGTTCTCCCCTTCAAGTTCATCCCCTGGGAGAGCAGAAAAGAAGGGGCTTTCCTCCAATGAAATCCTTCAAGCCGTGTGGAAAGGGGGATTTGGACCTCAATTCAAACCCTTGCAAAGGAGGGACACCAGCGCTGTCCCCTCCATTTAAACCTTAGGATGATGAAAATGGGCTGGCTGCCTTCAAATCAAACCCCTCAGATGACAACAATACTTTGCCCATTCCCGTTCAAATGGAACGCAGGGATTCCCTGTCACCCCTGGGATACCCCTAACAGCCGGGAAAAGGCAGGTTTTCCTTCAATCAACACCCTTCGAACCGCAGGTGAAGGCGGATCCCTCCCAGTTCGAACACAGACAATATTAGGAGAGTAGCTGCTTGCCTCTCCTTCTTTTGTCTTCACAAGCTCCGTTTTTGGTCCTGGGGAACCGGGGAGGGGGGACTGCCAAGATCAAATCGAAAAGGGAAAGGACCAAAGTCCCCGCTCCAAATCCACACGCGCTCACCCGTTCGGCTGCTGCTTCCCGGCACAAAGATTCGTCCCTCGGCACCTCCTTGAAGCGATGCTCCGCGTCTCCAAGCGCGCATCCAGGTGTTCGCCCAGACGCTGCGAGAAGCTCTCGCAGTCCTTCCATGAGACAGCCCCGGGAGCCCCCCATGAACCCCTCTTCTCAGCAGCTCCATGCAAAAGGGAGCTGAGGCGAAGCCTCCCCCTAAAATTGCCTCCCCCCCCCCCCCCCCCCCCCGGCAGGAGCCGGCCCCTCATCATCCTCACAGCTCACACCTGGGGCTGCTCCGAGCCCCCCATCATCCTCACAGCTCACACCTGGCGCTGATGCCACTCTCCAACAGCGCCTCTCCCCGTCCAGCACACAGCCCGCTTCTCACAGACACAGAGCCAGCAGACATCTGCTCCGGGTGCTGGCTGTTCTTAGTCCGTCTGCTTCCACAATTCAGACACGGACGTGCGCTGATGGCACTGAGGGAAAGCTTTCCAGTGCACAAAACTGTCATTCTGGTAGCACGCTTTGAGACGCCTTCAGAAAAAGCAGAATCAGCGCCACCTCCTAAGAGCCCTGCTGAGGAACCCCGCCCTCCTTGGGACACCCAATGCAGCAGAGCTCGAAAAACAAAGGGAAAAGTCAAGCTTGGAGTGGAAAAAGACAATAGAAATACAGCAGCCTTTCAAGAAAGCCTTCACACAGTAATAGTGGGACCCGGTCACATTTCTTCTTTCCTTGCTCTCTGGAATGACATCAATACGAAGTAAAAAACCCACACGAAACCCAAGGCAGAGCTGGGATTTTACACGTCTTCCTTTTGGCTCTCGGGATGACAAGCGCCTCTTCCGGGACTGCGACACGATTTGGGCGCTGGCAGAGAACGGAGGCAAAAGGTGCCAGAGAGCCCCTTCTATCGCCTTCAGCCCCTGCAGCTGTTCTGAGGGTTCCAGGGCACAGCTCGGTCCGTTCCTAGATCAAAACCTCACGGCAATATCTTCAGAACTACTACCCATCTCCAGTCGGAACCTTCTACATTCCTGGAAACAAATGAGTGCGTAGAGATGGTTTCTCCCCAGCTGAGTTTAGAGACCAATTCCTATTCTTTAGCAATACCTAGAAAACCGAACGCCTTGCCAGGTTTTAGCATCCTACACCCACTCACCCCTCCCTGTGCATTTGGTGGCAGCTTTGGGTCCCTCTGGGGGACGGCACCCAGCGTGACCCCCGCCCCTCGCCCGCCCCCCACCTGCTCCTGCACCGCAGTGGGGCTCCCTCTCCTGGGCACCTTGGGGTGCCCCCAACGGCATCAGAGCCCCGAGTCTTCACCCCCCCCCCCCTTTTCCTGACCCCCAAAGAAGGCTCAGAACGAATCCGACTGCCCTGGACAGCAGCGCAGCGCTTCCCCCAAGCCCTTCCCACACGTGCATGGCCCCAGCAAGGGATTCTGCTGCAACAAGAAAGCGGGGGCAGCCCCCAGAAGGCTTGAGGTTCCTGCCCAGCCTCGCTGTCACGGGCCGGGGGCAGCGAGAGAGGGAGCGGCACAGACGGCGGGGACGGCCCGGCACAGGGCGGGGGCCGCTCTCAGCGCCATGCCGGCAAAGCCGCAGCTCCGGCGCTGTCGGCCGGGCTGCTTGAGCGGCACGGGGGGATCCGCCGAGAGCCTCCGGCCCCGCGCGGGGACTCCTGCAAGGGCCCAGGGCCGCCGGGCTCCGGCCCTCGGGGCTTTATTCTCCGGCAGCCCGAGCCCCGCGGCTGCGGGGCAAAGAAGGAAAGGGGGCACGGGAAGAGAGGAGCGAGAGCAGGGCATGAGAAAGGGCGGCGAGGGAGCTCGGGCTGTGCAGGAAAGCGGGACGGGAAGGGAAAGCCCGGGACGAGGGTACAGGGAGGCTGGGCAGAGGAAGGAGAGAGGGGGAACAGAAGGGAGTAGCGGGCTAGGGACAGGACAGGAAGGAGCCGGGTTTGTGGGGGGAGAGGGAATGGGGGAAAGGGAGCGAGAGAAGGCGAATACGGGGAGAAGGAAGGAGGGCTAGAGAGAGGGACAGGCGGGGAAGCCCCCCAGAGCCCCGGCTGCACCCCGAGCCCGGCCTGGCGCCTCGCCCTGCCCGGGATGCTGCGCTCGGCGGAGCTCGGCTCGCTCCGGAGACGCTCGGCTCGAGTCGGCTCTTGTCGCCTCAACTCGGCTCTTGGCGCCTGCATTCGCCTCTTCGGCAGAGCTCGCCTCGCTTCGGCCCAACTCCCAGCCGCTCTGTGCCTTCGGCGCGCCTCGGCTCCGCTCGCCCCGGTTCGCTCGAGGCCGTCAGGGTCGGCCGCTCTCGCCTTGCTTCGGCCGAGCTCGTGCCATTCCCCCGAAGGCGGCGTCGTTCGGTTGTGTTTTTAGAAATATCTTTCTCTATCGATTGTATCTTTCTATAGTTAGATTTATATTTCTAGAATACTTCTATTAATCCAAATAAAAACCCCATCTCTAACCAAAAAAATACACGAAAACACCTTCTTTTAAACGGTATCGAAATATTTTTATACTTTGTATAGTTATACTCACATTTATATATATAGTTTCTTTTGATGCAATCTATTAATAATTATAATATCTATAAAATTCTAGACATGTATTTAAAGTATTATTTATATTATGTATCGTATCTACTGCTGCAACTGATTTTTTCTTCTAGTTTTAAACTTTATCTGTACGTATTTATGATATATTTCTAGACTTAGATTTCTACCTTCATATTCTTTGTATTTATCATTTTTATCATCAAAACCCTGCCTACTGGCAAGTAAAAAAAACCGCTTTCTTTAACGATTTAAAAAATATTTTTATATTTATAATTTTCCTATTTCTATTTATCATTTGCTCTCTAGTACGTGATAACATACCTGCTCCTGCACCGCAGTGGGGCTCCCTCTCCTGGGCACCTCGGGGTGCCCCCAACGGCATCAGAGCCCCGAGTCTTCACCCCCCCTTTTCCTCTAGTTAGAAACTACACCGGAACTTTTTTCTGGAAACAAAGACACGACCTAAATCCTCTCCCCACGTCCTAGACAGATAGATGTTCAGTTCTTAGTTGACTGGGCAGCAGTTTCTTCAATAGAACGAGAAACAATATGGAAACGTTTTAGCTACAAGCAAATAGGCAAATCTGAACAAGGTCCTGGTGGCCAGCCGCTGCAGTTATTTTGAAGCAATTTTTTAAACAATCAAGTACTGATCCCACAAAAAATAAAGCAAAAAGCTGACTACTGGCTAAGAAAGAAGGAAAAATTAACTTTTGACGACAACAACAACATTCCAAGGACACAGGCTTTTTTCCAATCTCATACCTTATTACTACCTCTCTTGGGAATTCTCATCGTGGATCCCAAAAGGAATAAATCCCTCAGCGTGTCCTAAAGCACCAAGGAGCTACCTACAAGTGAAGGTGGCTACTTTCAGTGCAGACACAGCTGATGACACAGCAGTAGCGCAGTTCTATGCTGCACAGGGATAATACTGTCTCCTCTTCTCCAGCAGCTGACTCTCTCCTGCCATGGTTTCTGTAAATGCATCAGAGCACGACCTTAAACACAAACAGGCAAGAAAACACCATCAGAAGTCTTTCATTGAGCACTACAAGAAGGGTTCCAAGCAGAGACCAACAGAATTTCAAGGAAGCAGTATGCAATTAAACCACCTCAGACTCGTTCAAGTATCCGGCAGGTAGATGGAACCAAAATGGAACCATTCAGAAACGACAAAGAAAACCTCCCCAAGTATTTATACAGGAGTCCTTAACGTCAGAAATGGGATGACAGGTTATGTTCAGATAAGATGAATGTTTATTTGGATGTAGAAATAAACTTCTCTCATGGTCCTTTGCCAAAAAATAGAACCTACAAGTGAACACCTACACCTGCCTAAAAAGACCTAACGAGCCCCTGGCAGCCACCGGCATCAAAGCACAGGGGATGTTTCTAATCCAGGCTAAGGAGAACAATATCACCTTTTGTTCTCTCCAGTTTGTTTCCTCTGCAGTCCTATTTGCTTCTTATGATTTTTACACTCTCTGTATCTTCTCGGGCAGCGCTGAGTCTGACGACCGGGATACGAGAGTCCTTCCCTGCCCTACGGAGAGAACCAGGAAAAAAAGTTAAAAAAAGAACAGGGCAGTTTGAAGTTAATACTTCCGACGAGAAGCAGCACCTGACAAACAGAGTGAACAAAGCGTGACACCTCCCTGGGGACAGAAGACTTACAAACTCTCCGGGATTTACAATCCTAGTAACCAAGCCCTTCAGCACAGCAGCCAAGTGTCCCATTAGGTGGTGCTGCACCAAAGAATGATCCGAGAGGTTCCAAAGAGTGAAACGCACGTTATTTTCCAAAGACGTAAAATCGTGCAAAATAACAAAACTACAATAGATCTAAACTACAGGGCAAGAGTACAAGTGTTAACTTGAGGAGCTGGAACCATCCAGGTAAGCAACTGCTACCTGGATCCTCAACAGAGTTTGAGGAACCCTCCAGGATACAGAAGGGTTTTCCCCAGAAATTACACAGGCCGAGTTTTGATAGAAGTACACTTGCCAGATGCTCAGAAACGTCACCCATCCTCCTCCGGGTGTCCTGAGAGAGCTGCGAATGGCTCTCACGTGGTTTGAGCTGGTTCTGTAAGGGCTCAGGGTGAATTTCACCAGATGCAACCAAACTGGGCAACACCCAGTGGGACAGAAGGAACCCAAAGCTTGTTTTACCCAAAGCTTGGGTAAGCAGAGCTCCAGCAAATACTGAGGAAACGGACAGAACAGGGTAACAAATAATAAACATACCTTTTTTTTTTTTTTTTTTCAGATGAGCAAAACAATTAAGGAGAAGGTGGAAAACTCACCATGACTGAACATTTCATCACCTGTAAGCTGACCATCCTTAGCATAGAGGATTCCAAATTTAAAATTCACCGATCCCTGGAAAATAAAACCAAATATTATTTGGTAAACAGTCAAACAGAAGACATAACAATTTGGGTCCTCTAATCTTTGCATACATCCTACACATCAGAACATACATTTTATACTATCTCCTACTACACGATAATTTACCTTTAAACTTTGATAGTATAGCATAAAACCATTAACTTAGATGGGTGATCAATTATTATTAAGTTGGTGCTTCAAGTTATTTTTGCTGTCAGGTTCAAAAAAACATTACTTCTTTTTACTGTAACGAGCAATTGATTTAGAAGTCATCAAAAGCCCATCAAAATACAAAGCTGTACTCACCGGACGGGTCTGTGAGCAAGAAGTAGTTAGGCTTGTACTCACCTCTTGCCCTTCAAGAACCAGTAAATCCTGTCAACAAAAACAGCATCTTTAGCCCCCTCCTATTAAAGATTCTACAAGGATGATGGTTTTATTTGTGTTTAGAAGTTTGGATTTGAAATGGCCAGTTCAATGGATAAAGAGACAGTTTAAGTAGTATTCGATTATTATTATTATTATTATTATTATTATTATTATTTTTATTAGCTACTGGAAGAAACAAACCAGTAGTATCTATACTTAATTACTTCTATTTCCAGGAAATCATAAAGAAAAAGAACCAAACAAAAAAAAGTCACTTCCTACCTTTTGTATCTCAGGATGAAAAATGTCTCTTGGGCTCTTCTCCAGTTTCTCCAGACTCCTGGCACTGAAATGCAAATGAACGAGTGCTTTAGAGGAGGGCAAGTGCACATTCCAACCCCGAACCACCAACCGATTGCAGTTACAGCGCTTACAAAATGAATCGTTCCCAGAGCCTCTGGGAAATGGAACGGTTGGTGCAACTGCCATTTCTTCCCCAAAATACTAACTTCCAACACTTCCTAAACTTAGTTTGCATTTTAAAAACAGAAATTAGGGAGACTCAGTGGGGAGATCAGGTTGAAATTGATTTCCTTCTAAAGCACAGGGCTCTGTTCCATCACCCTTCACTTTGGCTCCACACAGAATCACGGGGAGCATTTTAGGAGGGCCCAAGAACCAATTCTATTTCTCTCTTTTTTCTAGTTCTCTCTCTTCCTAAATCATTCAAGGCAAGTCAAATGAAAAAGGACAAGTTCAGCATCAAATTCACACTTTTTCCCTTTGTCTGCTCAAGAACAGGCTTTTAAACCACTTCTTGCTGCCTTCAACGATTAAGACTTGCAAAACAGTTTCGCAAGTTTGATAGGTTTATCATAAAAACCACAGAACACAAGCTCTGAATTACAGGAAAAGGTACACAGGCAAATATCTCAGCTGATGGTGGCTTATTTGTAAACACATACCTTAACGGAGATTGCACTGAGAATGTTTCAGTGGGACTCTAAGGGAAAAGTATTTTCTGAGTACCCTGTAAACAAGAAAAGCTAGGATATATTACAGGACATACCCACTTGTTCTGCATATTCAAATAGGATTATCAATAAAAACATTTAAGAAGGAAGAAAACCAAGGTAATTTTACTCAGCTATATTTGCTGCCGATTTAGAGAAAAAAAAAAAAAAGTCACGGGTGCTGCAAAGAAAAAAAAAAAAAAGTGAACCAGAAACGCCTACAGTAGAACTTTAAAACAATTGCTTGGATAAAAGCAGCTCATGGAACATGAAGTAGAAAAAAAGCGAAACCAGTATCAGACCTGCCTATTTTCTTACCATTGCACAAGAAAAATCCGACAAGCGGTATAAAGTCACTGCCTAAAACCGATCCTAGGATGTACCCAAGAACAATTGAGGCATTTGCTAATCTAAACGGAAACCTTTTCCGGACCCTAGTGTCAAATCACGCGTTTTGTCTTGCAGCAGCTCGAGGCTGGAGAGCATTTCCCCTGGGGGTCGGGAGGGTAGGGGCACAAGGGGCTGAGTTTGCGGATCGCACCTGTGCCAGCAGAAGGATCCAGCCCGCGCGCTCCTTGCGCTCGCCATTCTCCGGGCCATCGCTGTGTTTTACTGCTCAGCGATGCCGCTCCATCTGTTTGCGTGGAAGAAAGAGCCACGAGCACTGAGGCACTCAGCAGCCGTGTCATTCCAGCCGCTCGTCCGCCCCCGCCCGCAGCAGCGGCAGCAGCCCGAGGGACACGGCTGCAGCTCGGCGGCTCCCGCGCCTCCGCCAGCCGCCGCACAGTGACCGCGGCAGCGCCCGGCGCCGCTCGCCCGGGGCGGCTCCTGCAGCTCCCGGCCCGCGGCAGCAAAGCACCGCCTGGCGCTCCGCCATCGGCGGGCGGCAGCGCGCCCCGCCCGAGCTGAGCCCCCGCCACCGGGACCGCTGAGCGAGGCCGAGGCACCGGGCAGACGCCCCTTCCGCGCCGCTCGGCTCCGTGCGGGCGGCCGGCCGGAGGCTTCGCCCCTCCACCGTCGCTGCCGCGGCTCCGTCCCGCGCGGGAGAGGCGCCGGGAGCTCCCCGCGCCCAGCCCGCTCCCCCGGCGCGCGGCCGCCTCGGCCCGCCAGCCATTCATATGGCGCGTCGGCCGTTGCGTCAGACGCCGCGCTTTACGGCCGCAGGGCCTGCCGGGAGTTGTAGTCTCGGACTGACAGCCACCGCTCCGTTTTCCGCCACCGGGAGCTGCGGTCCCGCCGGGGGATCAAACGGCTCCTTCGCTCCTGGGCGCGGAAGCACCTTAGGCAGCACCGCCCCTCCCGAATGTCCTTTCTTTTCCACTCCAACTCTTTTTTCTTTTTTTCACTCTGTTTTTCACCCCCTTTTCCACTTTCGCTCTTTCTTTTTCACTCTCACCCTTTTCCTTTTTCATTTTTTTCTTCCTTTCTCTTCCTTCTTTTTTTTTCTTCCTTTCCTTTTTCCTTTTCTTTCTTTCTGTCTGTCTTTCTCTCTCTCGTTCTTTCTTTCTCTTGCTCTCTTCCTATCTCTTTCTTTCTTTCTTTCTTTCTTTCTGTCTGTCTTTCTCTATTTCTTTCTCTCTCTCTTTCTTTCTCGCTCTCTTTCCATCTTTCTTTCTGTCTCTCTCTATTTCTTTCTCGCTCTCTCTCTCTTTCTCTCTCTTTCTTTCTTTCTTTCTCTTTTTCTTTCTTTCGCTCTCTTTCTGTCTCTTTCTTTCTTTCTCTCACTCTCTTTCTGTCTCTCTCTTTCTTTCTGTCTTTATTTCTTTCTCTCTCTCTTGCTTTTTTTCTCTCTCTTTTTTTCTGTCTCTCTTTCTTTCTTTCTCACGCTCTCTTTCTGTCTCTCTATTTCTTTCTCTCTCTTTCTTTCTCTTGCTCTCTTTCTGTCTCTCTCTTTCTGTCTTTCTTTCTCTCTCTCTTTCTTTCTTTCTCTCTCTTTCTTTCTGTCTCTCTCTCTTTCTTTCTGTCTCTCTCTTTCTTTCTGTCTCTCTCTTTCTTTCTCTTTCTTTCTCTCACTGTCTTTCTGTCTCTTTCTGTCTCTCTCTATTTCTTTCTCTCTCTTTATTTCTTTCTCTCGCTCTCTTTCTGTCTCTCTTTATTTCTTTCTCTCTTTCTTTCTTTCTCTCTCTTTCTTTCTGTCTCTCTCTTTCTGTCTCTCTCTCTCTTTCTTTCTCTCTGTCTCTCTTTCTGTCTCTCTTTCTCTCTCTCTTTCTGTCTTTCTCTCTGTCTCTCTTTCTTTCTCTCTTTTTCTCTCTCTATTTCTAATCTTGGCCTTCCATTCTAGCTTTAGAATAAAAAAGCAGCAGTAGAAACGTTCAGGCTACCGGGGAGTGCAAAAAACCCCAAAACGGTAATGATTTTAGGAAAACTATTTCCTCCATGGGAGCCTGAAATTTTCTACAGCTGCAGGTGACATAGACCTTTTATTTCTTCTTCTAGATAGTTTATACTTAATACTCTATTTATACAGCGCCCCCTGCCGTCTGCATGGGCGCACTGCAGGCACAGCGCCCCCTGCCGTCTGCATGGGCGCACTGCAGGCACAGCGCCCCCTGCCGTCTGCTTTGGCGCACTGCAGGCACAGCGCCCCCTGCCGTCTGCATCGGCGAACTGCAGGTAGAGTGCCGCCTAATGACGTCACCTCGTCAACACGGCGCTCCGCCCAGGACACGCCAACTCGGGCTGCCGTCGCCATCTTGTACGGCATTCCGCGACGGCCACGGCGCTGCCATGTTGTACGGCACCCCGTGTCGGCCAGGGCGCCGCCAGCCTGTACCGAACAATTTTAAGGCAGTCGCGCTTTACGGCAGTTTTACGACAGTTGCGCTTTACGGCAACTTTTGCGACAGTCGCGCTGTACGGCATTACCCTTTATGGAAATTTTATGGTACTTTACAGCACTTTATGGTTTTTATTTTGTTTTTAATTTATTTTTAATTTATTTTATTTTTTACTTAATGTTTATTTATAATTTTTCAAGCTTTTATTTTATTTTTCTAATTCTCCTTTTTTATTTACTTATTATTTTTAATTTTTCTATTTCTAAAGCTTTTTATTTTATTTTTTAAATTTTTTTTTTAAATTTTTAATTTTTCTATTTTTAAAGCATTTATTTTTTATTTTTTTAAATTTTTTAAATTTTTATATTTTTAGAGCTTTAATTTTATTTTTTAATTTTATTTTTATTTTTCTATTTTTAAAATTTTTATTTTATTTTTCTAGTTTTATTTTTTATTTAATTTTTATTTTTAATTTTTCTATTTATAAAGCATTTTTTTTTTTTAATTTTTTATTGAATTTTTATTTTTAATTTTTCTATTTTTAAAGTTTTTTTTTTTTTTTTTATTTTGTGCTGCCCAGACCTACTCAAGGTGGTGATTGTGGTGGTGTTTGAGGGTCTTGCATTACGGCACTACCTTTCATGGAATTCTTACAGCGCTTTACAGCACTTTACAGTTTTTTTTTGTTTTCATTTATTTTAAATTAATTTTGTTTTTTTAATTTTATTTAATTTTTATTTTTAATTTTTCCATTTTTAGAGCATTTTTATTTTATTTTTTAATTTTATTTTTTATTTACTTTCTATTTTTAATTTTTCTATTTTTAAAGCTTTTTATTTTATTTTTTAATTTTATTTTTTATTTAAGTTTTATTTTAAATTTTTTTATTTTTAGAGCTTTAATTTTATTTTTTAATTTTATTTTTTTTCTATTTTTAAAGCTTTTATTTTATTTTTCTAATTTTATTTTTTTAATTTTTCTTTTTTTTAAAGCATTTATTTTATTTTTTATTTTTATTTTTTATTTTTCTATTTTTAAAGCTTTTATTTTATTTTTCTAATTTTATTTTTTATTTATTTTTTATTTTTAATTTTTCTATTTTTAAAGTTTTTATTTAATTTTTTAATTTTATTTTTTATTTTGAATTTTTCTATTTTTAAAGGTTTTTATTTTTTTTTTTATTTAGTGCTGCCCAGACCAACTCAAGCTGGTGATTTTGGTGGTGTTTGAGGGTCTTGCATTACGGCACTACCTTTTATGGAACTCTTACAGCACTTTACAGCACTTTACAGTTTTTATTTTGTTTTTCATTTATTTTAAATTAATTTTGTTTTTTTAAATTTTATTTAATTTTTATTTTTAATTTTTCTATTTTTAAAGCATTTTATTACATTTTATTTGGTGCTGCCCAAACCTGCTGTAGTGCATTTTTATACTTTGTAATACTTTGAAGTCATTTTGTTTTGTATCCCCATATTTTTCCCAAATGGTTTATCCCAAACTGTACCCCCCTCCTTCTACCTGTGTTATCCCTCTCCTGGGATGAGATCATCCCCAAACCCCCACCCTGGCTCTCTGTCAATCACTCAGCCTCCCATCCCCTCCATGCAGAAGTTTTGGTCCAAGTCATCCAGTGATTAGCCAGAGGCCAGGGGTCAGCCCCCCAAGCCTTGCCCCATACGCTGTCCTAAATGTCTATCCCCCAGCATCCATCCCTTAGGGTCACTTATTGGTTGGTAAAATGTTATCTACTTTTGGTTTCCACCTCCCTTTAAATGTGACATTGGCACATCGCCCCGGGGCTCTTGGCAGGAGGCCCCTGAGGTGCAGGAGCTCCTATGGGACTCCCAATAAAACCTTGGATTAACCCCTGCTAAGAGTCGGCCCTTTATCAGCTACTGATGTCTCTGGTGTCTCTTGTGCTGCACAGGGGCCCAGCCCAGGTGCCCTCAGTACCCTCGGGGCACAGAGAGTGTCTCCCCCCAGCCCAGGTGCCCTCAGCACCCTCGGGGCACAGAGAGTGTCTGCCCCCAGCCCAGGTGCCCTCAGTACCCTCGGGGCACAGAGAGTGTCTGCCCCCAGCCCAGGTGCCCTCAGTACTCTCGGGGCACAGAGAGTGTCTGCCCCCAGCCCAGGTGCCCTCATTACCCTCGGGGCACACACAGAGAGTGTCTCCCCCCAGCCCAGGTGCCCTCAGCACCCTCGGGGCACACACAGAGAGTGTCTGCCCCCAGCCCAGGTGCCCTCAGCACCCTCGGGGCACAGAGGGTGTCTCCCCGCTCTCGGCCGTGTCGGGCCTCCCCCCCCCCGGTGTCTGCCGACTCGGGACCGGCCGAGGGTTCCTGAGAGGCTCGCACAAACCCGCTCGGCCGCTGATTGTGGTGGTATTTGAGGGTCCCCAGGACGAGGGAAGAGACAAGAATCTTGACTCCACCTTTCAGAAGGCTGAAATATTATTTTATGATCTCTATTATATTAAAAGAAAATGAGATAGTAGAACTATACTAAAAGAGCAAGGAGACATCAGAAGGCTGGAAAGGAATGAATAATAAAAACCTGGGACTGCTCACAGCCCCGACGCAGCTGGACCATGATTGGTCATCAAGTAGAAACTGCACAGGAGACCAATCCAAGATGCCCCTGTTGCTAAACCATCTCCAGCCCACACTCCACAGCCAGCAGATCATTATTGGTTCCATTTCTGTTCTGAGGCTTCTCAGGAGAAAAATCCCAGCAAAAGGATTTTCATCAAACACGTCAGTGCCAGGTGATGGCACAGGCAGCATCGGCCGGCCGAGGTCACTGTGTCATCCCTGCCAGCCCAGGTGTCACAGCAAAGAGGAGAGAGTTCACCCTGTGCTCACCCTGCAATACAGAGCAATACAACACAACACACATATTAACACAAGATGATAACCTTTTTCTATTTTCATTACATGTGGATTTATTGTTATAGGAAACCCAAAACAACAAAAGCACACAAAAAACAACACTCATCTACCATTAACACCCCCTTCAGATGACACACGAAGTCACCATCCCTCTCATCACAACTGCTAAATTACACCCCAGCAATCATTGGTCCTCGGGAACGTGGTTTCTGGGAGCCTCAAAAAAACCCTCCTGCCTGACAAAAACCCCGGTCCCTGGATGGTCCACACCCAAACTTTGGTGATGAACGTCGCCTCACAGACTGACCGGGACTGAGGAAAAAAAAAAACAGCCGGGGGGGGGGGGGGAGAACCCAGCTGGGGATTTTTTATTCTAAATTTAAAAATGAGTTGAAAAACTTGAAAAGCAAAAGTCACACACACAAGGTTAAATCCAGTAATCCAGTCGGCATGCGCTGACACACGCAGAGACGAGCAGACGCAGACAGACACAGACACGTGCTCTCACACACGCTCACACGCTCTTCCCACTTACATGCTCGCTGCGGCCCTTACTTGAGACGCTGAAGAACGTGCTGCGACACATCTTCTGGCTGCGCTCCTTGACGTCAAATGGTAGGTTCTGGGGAAATCGGCAGCCTCAGGGACCTGTGAGACGACAGGAAGCGGTCAACGAGTGGCTATCTGACAGCTAGGACTTGTCTCCACTCTGGACCAATAAGTTTTCTACCCAAAATCCCATAAAAGACAGATGAACAGTAAAGTTTTTATAACTCTTCTACCTAACTGTGACTACGTGCCCGGGCAGGGCAGCTCCAACCATAAGTGGTACAGTGTAAGTACACACAACAATGTAAGTCGATGCATACAGTGTAAGTGTACATAGAGTGTAGGTACATACAGTATAAGCCAGCACAGGTACACACAATATAAGCCAGGACTTGAGATAACTCGCTGGAAGATGAATTCTTGAGTCCTATTGTTAGCAATACATTCAATAAATATCTCTAATTTGAGCCTGTTTTGCTCATGATGCTGTTTGATGAGCAATCTCTCCTGGTCCTTAACTCATTAACGCTTTGCTATGCTTTCCTCTGTCCAGCTGCAGAGAGGAGTGAGTGAGTGGCTTTCGTGGGTGCCTGGCATCGGGCCTGGGTCAACCCACAACACTTACACAAAACATCTGTCATGTGAAAAGGAGAGATTTCCTCCACCCTTAGTGGGGGCAGATGTACTGGAGCCAGATATTTAATTTGCCTGTCAGCACTCCAGGAAAGCTGAGATGCCTGTGCCCGAGCAGTCTGTGAGCACCCCCTTACTGGTACACTACACTGAGCATCCTGTTGGATCAAAGGATGGCTCAACTGACTGACACAGGGACACCCCACAACAGATCTGCCCACTTCATTCATGTCACCCGCTGCCAGTTTGCTGGTGTCTGTGAAGGACTCATGTCGACAGTTTATGGAATAAGACTTCATATAAAACAGTGACAGGTGAAGGCTCAAGGATTGTCGGTGATAGTGTCTGACTGCAAAAGCATATTCAAAGAAATGCACAGAGAAGCTCTAATCCCCAGTGAAAGTATTCAGTGCACACAGAGCACAGTTCTGGCTGGATGGCGGGGCCCAGAGCGTGGTGCTGCGGCCTGTGGGTGCTCAGGTACTGGTGCTGTCCCCTGGGGATCAGTGCTGGGCCCAGTCCTGTTTAATACCTCTATCAATGGTCTGGATGGGGGGATTGAGTCAAGCACTAGCAAATTTGCAGATGACACCAAATCGGCGGAGGAGGAGTATCGACCTGGTGGAAAGTAGGAGTGCTCTGCAGAGGGACCTGGACCTGTGTAGATGGGCTGAATCCAACAATATGGAGTTTAATAAGACCAAGTGTTGGGTCCTGCACTTCAGCCACAACAACTCTGTGCAGCACTAAAAGCTGGGGGCAGAGTGGCTGGGCAGCAGCCAGGCAGAAAGGGACCTGGGGGTACAGATGGACAGCATGATGGACACTGATGGACAGCAGGATGGACACGGGCCAGCAGCGCTCTGCGGCCAAGGCCAACAGCATCTTGGCCTGTGTCAGGAACAGGGCGGCCAGCAGGACCAGGGCAGGGATTCTTCTGTACTCGGCCTTGGTTGGGCCATACCTTGAGTACAGGGTCTGGTTCTGGATGTGCTTCCTTAGTTTGGCCTAAAAAGAGAAAGGAAGCCCATTTCAACCCTCACCTGAACATCCTTCTCCTTTCTGGCAGATGGAGGGAATGTTGCTGACTAAAGAGAAGAGTAAGTGGCGGGTGAATAGGAATAATTCATTTAAATGACGTGTCCGTTTGTAACTCCGTTTGAATCCCGGGAGGGGGGAATCCGCGCACTCACCGGAGTTTCCGTTCTGCCCTTAATTGATTAATTACTCCGTGACAAAGGGCTTCGCTCTGGTCAGCGCGCATGCGCCCTGCCTCGGCTGCAGTACCGCGTTGTGGCCGGCAGGGTGCGCCAGCGGGTCACAGGGTGCGCCAGCCTGTCCGGGTCCGTGCGCTGTGTCCGGCCCGGGGCGGAGCGGCTGCGGCTCCCGGCGCACGAAGCTGCTCCCGGCGCACGGAGCTGCTCGCATCGCACCGCACGGAGCTGCCCCCATCACACGGAGCTGTCCCGGCGCACGGAGCTGCCTCGGCGCACCGAGCTGCCCCCGGCGCACGGAGCTGCTCTCATCGCACGGAGCTGCTCACATCGCACGGAGCTGCTCTCATCGCACGGAGCTGCTCTCATCGCACGGAGCTGCTCCCATCGCACGGAGCTGTCCCGGCGCACGGAGCTGTCCCGGCGCACGGAGCTGCTCTCATCGCACGGAGCTGCTCTCATCGCACGGAGCTGCTCCCATCGCACGGAGCTGTCCCGGCGCACGGAGCTGCTCTCATCGCACGGAGCTGCTCTCATCGCACGGAGCTGCTCTCATCGCATGGAGCTGTCCCGGCGCACGGAGCTGCTCTCATCGCCTTCCGCCCGTCACCCCTTCCCATCTGGTCAGCCCTTGCAGCTGCCGGCTGAGATCAACCCAGCCCATCGGATCACTTAATAGTCAAGAGGTTTCATACTTTACAGGTCGGAGGCAAGACATTTAATGTTGGTTTTGTTAGGAAAATTAATCCACAGACATCAGAGGTTTATGTCCAAAAAAGGAGACAGAGAAGTCCCTTTACTTTATTCGAATAAAGGGAGAGGCCATGGGGCATTCCCCTGGCGTCTCTCACATATTTGGAGGACACAGCCTCCTTTTTATCCCCATTTCCCCGCCGCATTTCCCTTCTCTCTTTCCCCATTGGCTGAGGTACTTGAGAGGCTCAGACTTCCCGATACGCCTGATACCAGAGATTTCCCTCTAATGTATAACCCTCTCTTTTAACTTTTAATTCTTACGGAATTTAGGGATTCTTCTTTCCCATTGTTTCTTTCATCTCTCAATGTTTAATTTCATTTATCAGCAAACCTAAAGTTTCTTTGTAAAGGCAAATATCTTTTTTATCTTTTTTCATTCATCAATCAGTGAATCCTTCCATTGTTTCTTTTAACTCCCAGTGCTGGTTTTATCTACCAGCAGACCCACAGCTGGTTTGGAAAGACAAATCTGCTATTCCTCTCAGTTTGTTGTTTTGCTTTTTTTTTTTTAATCTGCTGCTCTAAAAATGCATAAATACCCATAAAAATAACACTTTCCTTCGAGCACTGTTTGAGGGTACTAATGATAAATTCATTCCAACCAGTTTATTTTATGTATTATTTACTAAGGAGTATAAACAGCTGTTAGTTACCCTTTATTTTTTCCCCCCCTCTGCTAATGGACAGAAAATTGCTAAATAGATATGGACCAAAGGGTGTGATTGACAGTTTCCCCTTCTTTCCTGATTTGCTAGTCAATATAGCTATTCATACGAAACTAAAAAAGTGATTGTTGTTATTTAATGGACTCAAGAGTAAAGGGTCTTAATATCTATAAATCCATGTTTGATAATGTTTTCGACACTGCTTGCAAAAATTGCAAGTTTTACTTGGAGGCAGCAGGTCTGTCCCTGACTTATTCTTTAATGAAGTCTGCAATTGGGCTGTTGATGCTTCCCAAACTTTTAGTATTCTCTTTAAAACATGTTGTATTGGAAGTCTCCCAGTGATTCAGCTGTTTCTTATTTTGTTATATTTTCTGTTCTTGCTGGACAGTGAGGCTGAGAAGATCAGTCTGATTTGTTTGAATATTCAGACTTCCTGTGGTGGCTATACAGCTGCATCATGGCCAAACGGGGTGTGGAAAAATTTGGCACCATGAACCATTCCTCTTAGCAGAAAGTGAACAATTGTTTGGAACATGAGCCAGTCTCTTTCTCATATGACAGCAGCTAATGGAATTTCTGCATCTTGCAGACAGGAAGTACATGAGAAAATAGATTTCTGGAAACTGTCCCTACAGTGTACAAGAAGGATGCCACAGATGCTCAGTGTGTTTTGATATCTGCTCCAGAAAGGCAAATGCATGCCAACATAGAGATAATCCTGGGAAATGTGGTGCCCTGCTGCCGGTTCTGCCTGTGCAGCATACGTGATCTGCCTTTATTGATGTCAGTCCTTCGTGCTTCATCCGAGTCATGTTTGCATTCTCAGTCACTTAAAGTGAATAATGCCCATCAAATGCAGCTGTAACATGATAGAAAGCACTCTTGGGCATCTAATACAGGAGTGGTGCTGCTTTGCTTCCCTCCCCTGCCAGGAGAGCTTCTTTCATGTCTAATAATTGGCTCATCTTTCATGTAGTCAGTCCTTGAGTGTAAACTCAGCTTCTCTACGGGAAGATGGGAGGACACATTTACTAGAGGCCAGGCAAACCACTTAGATTAATGGGAAATGGAATCACTCATCAATGTGAAAATTAAATCTTTCTCAGAGTTTGCACTGCTGTGTATTTTGTTTTGGTTTGTTTGGTTGATGATAGATACACATTCTGACAAGTGCAGGCTGCTGTTTCGAAAGAAAATTTCCTCTCTGTTTGTAACTGCAGAAGATATTAATGGTGCTTCTAAACTGTGTTATTCCCATTTAGGGATTTGCCTGGAAGCAATGTACTGTACATATTTTACAATGAATAAATAGTTGCTTAACCTTTTTGTCAGTTTTCTGGCTATTAATAAGCAAACAAATATATCTATTTAGCTATTATACAAACAATTTGCAAGAACAAATTTTAGTGTCTGTGTGATGAGTGTGGTTCTTACTATTTAGTGTTCCTGTTGATGGTTTATTTCAGTCATTAATGAGCTCTTTTTTGCCATAGGAAACATGTAAATAGAACAATAGAAGGCACTCTGCGTAAAGGCTACTGATGACATTTATGTTTGAATACTGAGTGCTGAAGGTAACTATTCCAGAACATTGGCCAAAAAATGCAGCAGTCCTATTCCCAGCAGTAGTCACGAACAGCAAAGAAGAGCACACGGGCAGAGTCTGATAAGTTTATTTTTACCAGAAATAGGTACCTGCCAAAACTGTTTTTGTTCTGGGGCCAGCTCATAAGTCCTGCAGTGGTATCACCCTTCCTGTTGTCCCAGCTGCTTGTCCTTGCTTTGAGAGGATGATCAAGGTGACAGTGGCAACTGGCATGGCTTACATGCACCCCGATCTCACAGCACCCACACCTGGAGAAGGTTCATGTGGCTCTTGCAATTAAGTGACAATTAGCAGTGGGCAGTCAATGTGGTTCTCTCTTAGAGGACCACACTGGCCTCTGGCATAAGGGCCAATGCAGTCATTGTGCCTGAAGCCATCACTACTGTCACCAGCACTGTCTCTATGTAGTGGCAGTTTTGTACTGGCCCCCAGAAGTGGCAGCTGCTGTGCCACAGCTGGATCTACCTGTGGTGTGTTGTCACGCTTGACTTCCATGCTTTCTATCCTCAGGTACACACCAACTGCAGACACGGCCCCAGGTTCTCCAGCTGCACCCCGAGAAGGGCCTGGTGCGCATGCAGAGCCCATGTTGAAGTTACTACTGACTGATTTAAAGAAAAAATGAACAAAACTCCCATCCCTCTTTTTGAAAACAAACACTCCACAAAATTGAATTTTGTTTTCTTTTTCCCCGTGGATGGCATAAAGAATTCGTTGTTAATAAAATAATACAGATTGATCAAAAGGATTGAGGGTCAGAGCAAAGCTTTCTGACTTCCTTACCAGGGTTAGGGACATACTCCTCTGAGCACCAAGACGATCACTGTTCCTGGCTGTCTTGATGCCCTGTGTGCAGCACAGTACAGAGGGAATAGTGGCCTCATTGCCTGAGAGGACCCATTGTGAAGGAAACACGAGTACCTTTCCTTTCCTGAATGTCTGGGACCATGCACACAGCCCTGCACAGCTCTGCATGTGCTGCTGCTGTCCGTCCAGCCTAGCACAGGCTTAGGCTAGGTGTCATTGTCAGACAGCCTCTGGGACTGTCTCAGCAAAATTGGAGTTGAAAGGGATGAACACAGACAGATGGGAGGAGTGCCTGGCTCCAAACTGAGGGACAACTTCAGCTCAATTCCCTTGTGGAATGGGAAGGGGAAGTTAAGAACTGTCACTGTCTCGTAGAACAGCGTGTGCTGCTATAATCAAGCATTTATTTGAGCACTATAAAATGTTTCTGGTAAGTGCTGTGGGTCCCCAGAGCAGGGCTGGCCTGAGGCTGCAGTTCAGTCATGACAAGTTTATCAGTACCCACTTGCAATTGTTTATCATTATCCAGGCAACTGAGCGAGTAGCATCCACAGCAGTGCTTCAGAACAGCATGTTTCTTCTTAGCTGAAACCACAAAGGTCTAATAGAACCTTTTCTTTCCTCTCTCCAGAATATTTTTTTCCTTTCCCTAAATATTCTGCTGTTCAGAAAACCAGACAGATTCTTATTTTACTTTGTTTATGGAGATGCACAGGATGCTTTCCCTGATTTGTCTCTCTCTCCTTCCACTGAGAGTATTCAAAGTAGTGTGTCTTTCTCTCTCAGGGTTTTGTTTGCTTGTTTGTTTGTTTGTTTAGGAATAATAACTGTGAAAGTGAGTTTAAGAAGGGACTGACATGAAACTCAATGTGGTTTTATTCTGGCTCATTTCCTAACTTTGCTGCCACTCTAAATTGCTGAAATACAGAGCAATGGAAATACAGACCAGTGAACTTCAGTTCCCAGGAAAACTGTTGCTTGAAAGTGAATCAACGTGGTGTCTTGAGAGGGCTTGCAAGTGTGAAAGTTTTAGAATAGAAGCAGAAAATTGAAAAAAGAAGTGAAAGTACTTAAAAAAAGTAAATTAAAAAAGTTGCATTTTAAAGTCAGACTTAAAAAGAAATAAAATTAAATTAAATATGAGTATTCTTGAGCTGGCTCACACAAAGCTCTGTTGCAGACTTCAAAGATGTCAAAAGATGTCAAAGATGTCAATGATGTCAACCTCTAGAGACAGCCTCTTCAAGCTTTACTTAAACTGCTGAGAAAGATTTCCAGTAAAATACAAACTTAACGATAATAAAAACGTACTTGAGTTTATTGTTGCAGATTAAAAGTGTTTTTTAAGCTAATAATAATTTGGCTATTTGTTTACTAAAAACAGCTTGGAATTCTCACATATGAATGAAAATATTGTGCTCCAGGTTGTTTGATTAGCTAATAAAAAATGAGTGTCTAAAAGATCTTCACACTCTTTTGCACAAGCTTTAGGAGAAGTTTTAGGATGGAGCAATGAGTGAAAGAAGGAAAGGAGGGAAAAAGGACATGCTAAAGTCAGTTGAAAATTTTCAAAAAAATCCTATTTCAAGATGTGCAAGGCCTCATCAATTTTACTGATAATAAACCTAGGCCATCTACTATGCCTCTTGTTTTACTTCCTTCAAGCTTACCTCAGTAGGCGAGTATCATTTGCCAAAAAAAGCTTGCTTAACTTTGCTGATAAATATTCTTTCCACAAATAGGAAAAGAACCTGATTCATGTATTCATGGAATATTTTGAGTTCAAATGGACTGACAAGGATCATCAAAGTCCAACTCTTAAGTTGGATTGCCCACACATGGACTGAACCTGTGACTTTGGCATTATAAGCACCTCGCTCTAACCAACTGAACTACATTGGATGAAGACCAAAACCTGGACATCATTTATTTTATTCTCATGCTGTGCCTTATAAAGTGCAACTTGATTTGAATCCCACGGTTGTCCTGTTTGTCCAGGGAGTCAGGAGTGTTTGGTGGTGATTTGTGTGACCCTTAGCAAAGCAGTCGGCGTGTGAAGCACCGTGCCAAGGTGACGGGAGGGGCACGGTCTGAGGGAACAGAGCCGTGTGGGTGTCTGACAGGTCCTGCTTGGTTATTGGATGCTTTCTGGGCACACTGATGGGTGTGCACTGATCTACACAGGCAAGGCAGAGGGAGCTTGGTTTGCCTGGTTGCTGAGCCAGGGTTGCTGGATGATTTGCCCGGTTGCTGAAGCTGTACCTCCCTGTGCTCCGGCAGCCCCTGGGGAACGCGTGGAACGTGCGGGAAGGCAGGCACAGCCCGAGGGGCTTGACACAGCAAATGTATCTAGACTTTTCCTGACAGGGTTTGTGAATTTCTGTTGAGAGTTATTTAACTCCAGCAAGGAATTTAAGGAGAGATCCATAGTTTGAGCACCTTGAGCCACTGCCTTTCTGTCATGGCATAGCTCCCACCAAATCTGCTTATCCTCATGGTGGATGCTTGTTCTCTGGAGAAGAGAAACAGAAGGCTCTTCTGGGTACTGTTGTCAGCTTCACTTTTTTCACAAATCTAACTATAAAATAGGGCTGAGAGAGCTACAGGGCTACATCATGTCCTCCTGAGCACCCTGCACAGCCTAAACCATGGCTAATCGGCTTTTGACTGCTAGATCCAATTGCAGCCTAAAGGATCAGTTTAATTCAATAGGAGATTAGCAAGAGTAAGTTTTCCCCTGAGATTTTAAAATTCTATTGTGACTTTTACGCAGTGCATTCTAAGCCAATATAAGCAGCATTAATTTAGATTTTCTACTTATTTTTAAATGCTGTCAGGGACTCAGTATAGATCAAAAGTAAAATTGTATTTTTAAGCACTGAGTTACTTCTGTAACAACCTTTGTATTAACTGCTTACTGTTAAACTGTGGAAATTGGATTTTACTTCATGAAACTTTCATGCAGTTTTCATGAACTTCCTAGGGACTGATCAACAGATCTTTCAATGCATATCCAGCTGATCAGACACAGTCAAGGTTTTTGAGTCCTAAGTCCCATTTACTCTCTGAAAATCCACAGCATTTTAAAAGAAATATTACAATTCATTCTGAAAAATCTATAACCTCCCTGAACAAAACCTGGGCTAGATACCAAGTGCTTACATTTTGGTGGTTCTGGAAAGGGAAGGATGTTGTTTGCAACTCCATCCCTCCTTGACCCACGCTGTGTCCGTCTGTCTGTCTCAGGCTTGTAAGGATTGGCAAATGAGAGATGTGCTGACCCAGGGTCCTGCTGAGCCAGGTGCAGACAGCTTGCTGAGGTGTGCAGTGGCCTACCATGTTCTGTATGGCAGCAAATACAACTTGGGGCACCCTGTTCTAACGTTATTGTAAAGGCAGTGAGGGATTTTACAGTTTAAATGAGACTACCTTGAGTAAAATGAATACAAACATTGTGGTCAAAGTACAAGTTGCAAAAAGCATGTGTCAGACTCTTAATACTGCACACTGTATTGAATTGCTATAATATTACAAGATCAAACAATTTTTCTTAAGTAACTTACCTTCATTTTGTATTTTTCATTTGCATATATGGATAATTTGCTTGTTTTTTTTCAGCTGATTTGCCTGCATTTACTGCATTGCACAAAGCTGATTTTTCTTCCTCTCTTATTTTGTCCCCCAGAAAGAAGTCACTAAAGAGGTCACTTTTGGTTTTAAAAAATAGGGGAAAGCAGAGTTTACACATTATTTTGTTGGACGGAATGAGATAAAAAGATTGCTTTTCATCTTTCAGTGACAAATATAAAGTGTACACTTAGTTGTATAAATTACTTTTTGAAATTAATATTGAAATGCATTTTAGAGAGCTTGTATAACTTCTTATCTATCATCAGAACATGAGAATTTAAAAATACATTAAAGAGTGAATGGCAATTAGGTTGTTGCCCTTAAAAAGCAATTATTTAAATAACTAACACTTTTCAAAAACATTTTATTTCCTTGATCAAGGTATTTCTTTGAGAGAAAGCAGAGAAAGCCTTCTTTTATAAAATTAGACTTACAATGTTTTATGTACATAATAAATACAAAACAATGGCTGAGAACTTACCAATTGCCCTGATCAATTTTGGTGCATTTCACAATAGGAGATGTTATTTTTAAAAACGTTTTTCTCTAATGCAGGTGAGACCATAAGTGTATAAGCTTAGAAACTATTACATAAACAGTGTTTCTTTTGTCCATGGAAACAGGGAGAAAGATTAAAAGGGTTTTCATATTGAGTTTCATTGGTGCTTCAACATGCCACCACTCACATTTTGATAAGGCTCTTGAAGCTTTGTGAAGTTTTTCTTTCTGCTGCTTTTGAGAGTATCATTCTATTAGGAGATATGATGGTTGCCTTGTTTTTCCTGTAAAATAGATTCCATTTATTCAAACTGCTCCAAATACATCTCAAACAGTGCCTCGACATCCCAGGCTGGCTGCTCACCATCCTGCTGTGAGCAGTGCAGCTGCTGCTCTCCTGCAGCTTTGCATGCACGTTGTGCAGCATGGTTCTGAATGCAGCAGCCTGGTTGCCTGACAGCTTTGTGCTTGCAGCTGCAGAGAGCACCA
The DNA here is from genome assembly GCF_037042795.1 of Molothrus aeneus. Taxonomy (NCBI): domain Eukaryota; kingdom Metazoa; phylum Chordata; class Aves; order Passeriformes; family Icteridae; genus Molothrus; species Molothrus aeneus. The sequence continues at coordinate 63,400,214 of NC_089651.1, read as the reverse complement.
CTGGTGCTTTGGGAAGGCCAGGTGTGTCCTGCTCCTTCTCCTGGTCATCCCAGAGCAGACAAACATGGAGTGTGATAGGCAGCGCCTTCCAAAGAGTGAGCTCTGGCCAAAAAACTGTTCTTCAGGCAAGGGAGATCCCACTTTCACCGTCACTGTCACTTTCACCTTCACTTTTCACTTTCACCCTCACTTTCCAATTTTCACCTTCACTTTTCACTTTCACCTTCACTTTTCACTTTCACCTTCACTTTCCACTTTTCACCTTCACTTTTCATTTTTCATTTTAATTTGTCACTTTCATTTGTCACCTCTTTCCCAGCTTTTTCTCATGTCTAAGCCCTGTCCACTTCAGCCTCCCCTGGCTGCTTTTCATGCTACAGACCTTGCTAAAATTAAAACCATATCTGTAACATGAAAAAGAGAAGACCAGAAATTGGAAATGAGTAGGAGATAACTTATTAAGGAAAAAAAAATAAGGAAGTAAAATATGATGCAATTAGTTTTCTTATTAATTTAACATACAGTGATAACTCCTGTCATTTGTTCATTTAGAAATGAATAATATGGTTGTAGCCAAAAGAGAAACACCATAAGCTTCACAGAGCCATGTGAAAGGAAAAGATTAGAGAATTCTAGGGAGGAAAAAACCAAAAAAGGGCTGGAGAGATCCCTGGAAATCAATGAGCCCACTGTGGTCTTGGTCTGCTGAGTATAAACCCTTATCCAGCAAAGATCCAGAGAGGCTGTAGTTTAACTGCATTTGTACTATAAATAATGAGAATTAGTATCTATAATGTATTGAATCCATGAAAAATATCATTGCATTGCTGTAATGTTAATTATATTTTATTATATACTACAGACATTATTTATATGTTCATTATGTATAATCTATATGTATTATGTGTAATAACAATCTGTGTAATTAAATAAATTCCTAGTAATGTGAAATGCTCATACTGTCACTGTTGGTACAGAAGTCAATTCTGAATAATATATAACATGAGTGGCCTTGCTAAATTCTGTTTAAAGTTTCTGCTAGCAGCAGATAGTGCTGCTAGTGTTCATTTTACTCTTACAAATGGAGAAATTTGCATAACAATTTCAGTGTAACGAGCAGAGTATAAATATCTCATGAAAAACTGTTAGGTAACAACTCGGCAGTGATTAATTGAAGACCTGTGTTACTTGTTCTGTTGAGTAATCCAGGATGACAAAAATGCTTCCCACTGGGTAATGTTATACTCAGAGTGTCATTAAATATTAGTGCTAGTTTCAAATATTAGTGCAGTTATTAAATATTAGAGCTAGTTCTCCTTCATTCCTTTGAAAAGTAATAGAATTTAAAGTAACAGAAAATGAGGTTGTTTTAATGGGATTATGGAGTGTAGTGAGAGCACCTTATCAGCTTTATTTACATAGCACACACAAACACTGATTTTGTTTATATATCCCCATTTAACAAAATGCAATGAAAGACAAAACTAAGAATCCTTGATTTATCCTGACCACACTCCAATGACATTTCTGTCAAAGAATTCATCTTGCATGAGCTTTTGGTTTTTTTATCTGGCTGGTGCTGTGAGAACAAGTTGTGACTATCTCAGAGCTGTTGTTTATGCTAGAATATTTTGTGTCAGATTAATTGCAATTATGCAGCTCTTCAGGAATTTAATGCAGAACAGTTTACCGATGGGGTGGAGAGATTATTGGGCTTATTTCCACACTATGTCTCGATGAATACTGCAAATATGAAAACTTGAAACAGTGCATGTGACAGGGAGAGTGGGAGCTGCAGATGAAGTTTACTTAAGAAGCTTTGCTGTCTGAGAGGCAGAAAGAACTCCTTTGTGTATTTAACCTCCTTCACAGGAAAGGGTTTAAATGAAGGTAAATCCTTCTTTAGCCTCAGATTTTGGCAACAGTTTAAGGAAGTACTTTGTTCTGCAAGTTCTAATGATGGCAAATCAGACATATTTATATAAAAATGAATTATTTATTATGATAAATAAACAGACATAACAGGCAAAAGATCTTAATCAAAATTATTATAGAGTATAAAACTAAAAGAACTACTAGTAGATAGTAGTGTCACGTAGAACATTGCACTGTATCAAGTTACCTATATTAAAGCTAGGAAAAGAAGTAATACTGATTAGGAGTTGAATGTAACTTTCTGCCACAATGGTGATGGTGTGCACTAATTCCTTCACTCAGCCCCTGGGGAGTAACTGTGAAACAATTGTCCCAACTGATGGGAGACACTCCGTGGCTTTCCAGGAAACTGTATGGAAGATTTCTGCTTTGTGGAAGTGTCCTGTGGCTTTTACAGTTGTAAAGTAAATGTCTGTCACTCAGAAATTCAGCTTATCTTCCAGATCTCAATTCAAAGTAAGATGATTTTTGGTAGTTGAGAGATGCCAGACCAGTGTCAACTCTGGTGCCAAAATGATGCCAGAATGGCTCACTACAGGACAACTTGTCCTGCTTGAGTTATCTGACTGGTTAACAAACAATAGGTAGGTTTTCATGGTAAGATACCCTGCTAGAGTGCAATAGCTTCCTGTATTTACCTACAAGCCAGTCCAAGTAGTGTGCATTACTCCCAGGGGAATGACAAACGTGGGTGCCAGGTTCTGTTCTCCCAGAAGGGATGACACATGGCCGCCTGTGTCTGTATCAATAACTCAGGAAGGAAAATGCAAAATGCTCAGAGACGCTCATCTTATCTCACAGAAATTTGTGTGCCTTGTTTGTGCATTTAATCCCGACCACAGCTAAGCACCCAAACCAACTCTGGAGAGAAGTGCTTGGTTCTGCATTTCTGGATGTCTTTGAATTAGAAAAGATTTATATTTAACTAAGGATATCTCCAGAAATACAAACACAGGAGCAATAAAGTTAGATTTGAAGACCCAAATAATGCTGAAGTCTAAGCAAGATGTACTGTAGTGTCTGCTTCAGAATTTGTACTCAGTTGTTTTCTCAAGCACTGTGGTGGTGTTGTTCATGTCTATATGGGTCTTTCACTTAAAATAACCGTGCAGGAATGTCTTTTATATGAAAACCCATGGCAGGATATTCTGTATTTTGGCCTTTAATCTCTGCCAACCAGGCAGATTGTGCCAGTGTGGTGAGGAAGCTGCAGTCCCTTGCAGCCACCTGGCCGGGTTCTGCTGCCTGCCTGCAGCAGGGACATGCCCTGTCACAAGCCATGCAGTCTCTGCAAGAGGTCTGCTGCCATTCCTGCACAGAGACTGTGATGCCCAGTGCCACGGCCTCTGTGCAATTCCTGTCTTCTTGGGCAGGAAGCATTTGGGAGGAGTGTTTGGCTTGGCAGCCAGGTCCTTGCTGTGTGATTTGTACAGAGCTTAGCTCCACACACCTGCAATGTTTTGTGTCATGCCCACTCTAGAAGCTGCAAGATATCAAATTTGAAATCCCACCCAAGCTGCAGCAGGCCAGAACTGGACTTGAGGACAGTTTGTCTCCATCCTGCCCCTTTAATTTGGAAGTTTCACTGGAGATAGACTGCTGCAGATCTGATTTTGGACTCTTAGTGGTGCCTTATTTGGTCTTCCTCAGTGAAGATCACAGCCTGCTTCCTTGGTTATACATACATTCCCACTCCTTATGTTGCAGAGAATTTGTGTTTCAATCAAATAACTTTTCATTAAAATAAACTCAAGCCTTAATATTCTAATTCTCTTTACTAAAGAAACAGCTGTTTTCTTTTGCCATATGAGTCCTGAATATTTTTATCTGCTTCCGTACATATTTTGATTGCTCTATACTGTTACACAATTCTTTTTCACTATGTCCTTGACAGATTGAATGTGACTGTTTAGATTGTATCTTGTGTATATATGTTCATCCTTTTAGTCAGTTTTAACAATCTGAAAGGCTGCTGGAAATTATTCTAGTTCTCATTTGTCCTAATTGCTGAACACAGTAATTGTGATGGGAGCTCCTGAAGACTCTCTTGTGTGTTACATCCTTATGGGAATGTGCAATGAATAGAGGTTTGCCCTTTTACAATATTTTCATTTTTTTTTTATTCCCCTCACTGTTGTTGATTCTTTACAAATGCTCAGCAGACCAACAACACTGAGTTTTAAAGCATTTAATTAGTGTTTGGGGCATGGGTACACAGAATAGGAAATCAAGGACATGTTTGGGTGTATTTTAAGCATGTATTTTTTTATAACCATCTCAAAACTCCTCAGTCCTTCTCTTATTTGCATATATGGAATAATCATTTTTTAATAGTGTTTTGACCGTCTTTTCATTATCCAGACCTATAGAAAACTATGACTAATGGCTCTTATTCCTCTTACCTTCCTTAAAATGGTTCTGTATATGTCAGGAAAGAGCAGTCATTCCTATTCTGCAAACTATCATGTAATCACAGAGTCAGAGAGTGGTTTGGGAAATCCTACTGAAGCAAAGCCACAAGAACTCTGACTTCTGCTATTCCTTTCCACCATTCTCACAATGACTTTTGCAGCTTTTTGGGAGCAAGCAGACACTGGGTGGATTGAATCCCAGTGCACTGGTAAGGGGACTCTTCCTTCTAAACAAGGGCTGCTCTGTGACCGTGTTCACAGGGGTCTGAGGAAGAGGGAAGAGATGAGGATCTGACTCCATGTTTCAGAAGGCTGATTTATTATTTTATGATATATATTATATTAAAACTGTACTAAAAGAATAGAAGAAAGAAGAAAGAAGAAAGGCTGCACTGCTCAGTATGTCTTTCCACATAGTAAAACCCCGTATATGTGCTCAGTGCTACAACATTTTCCAGGATGGCCCACTATGCATGCATATCAAAAGTGATGAAGAACTCCAAATATTATACTTGAATAAAGAGTACACACACATGTATACAATCTTTAAACAAAAGTGGCTTTGTGTAATAGAATAAAACACCAGTAAAAGTATTTAAAGAACATGGTTTCCTTTTTAAATCTACTTTGTTCCCAGAAACAACTATTTAAGGCACTAAACACATCTGAGTTTATGAAGCCTTGGCCTAGTATGTGTCAGTCATTGCTCAGGGGACGATGGTGGATTTTCATGATTACCAACATTGCATTAATTCTAACCCTGCACCACCCAAAGAATCTTCTTCCCACTCCTGTGTATTCTTGAATTTCCCAAATGTGAGACCTTCCCTCCCACTGTGGCTCCAGTGTCAGCAGAATGCAGGCTCACCTTCCTCAGCGGTGCCTGGTTTTGTGAGCAGTGCTTTGTCCAATGGCCCCAGGGCATGAGTTACAATCAAGGTCAGCTGGCATTCCTCCACCAGTACTCACTCTCTCCAAGTACACTGCTGTTTTCATTTAAAAATCAGTCATTTTACCCTATTCTTTGTGGTCAGTTGCACCAGGATTTTAAAAGTTTCAAGGCATAAATACTATCTTACTTGTCAATTACATTGCTCAAGATGATACAAAATAACCACTCTGGAAATACTTAATGTCTTTGTGTTCTTGAGCAACCTTCAGGGCCAGAGAATGCCTTCACTCTCTCCCTCCAACAGTGTATATAAATTAGATGTAATTACTTGTTTTGAAAGGGGCGAACAGCAACACCTGCTTACAAAGAACCTCATTTTCTTGCAAAGTTGCACAAGATTGACACAGAAAATGCCCTGCTGTGGCTGCAGGGCAAAGGGTGTTTGGTCTGCACAGAAACGCTTGCAGCCTGCTCCTGAGCAGAACCATCAGCATGTCCCAGGGCTGCCCAGGACCGGGGGCTGCACTGTGTCCAAGCAGTGAAAATGTGGAATTTTGTACAGCTGACCCTTGTTTTCTTGAATTTTGGATACTTGACTGCACTATTAGGTTGTGTGCTGCTAATATGGAAACAGGTGAGTACAGATTGCATTAGAAAAATTGTCCAGGAAATTGTTGGCGTGTTCATATGCATGCACAGACCACCTGGAAACCTTATCAAAGAGCTCCTGTGGAGTGGTACTTCACTACACTCACCATACGACAGCTCTTATGTCATTTAAAAATTGGCTTATTTTAAAAACTGTTAAATGCATACAACAATTTATTGAAAGCAAACAGAGAACACTCTGAACTAATAAACCATCACAAATTTCAGAGTATTTTTGGATTATATCTTGCTTTATTTGGGTGGACTTAATATGAAGTTTTTACTGCTTCCTGACATGTGAAAACTGTGTTTGTGTTTGAAAATGAACTCTAGTTGTTTCAGGGACATCTGCAGAAAGAATAACTTCTACATGTCCTTCAAATTTGAATAGGGATGTTGAAAAATGCAGCAGGGGGACAAGCTGACATGTTTTCTTTTGAATCAATTCAGAATCTTCTGCTGAAAAGATCTCTGATTGGATTCCTAGGCAACCTTTCATCACTCAAGAAAATAATTTGATATTCTCACTCCTCACTTAGGGGACAATCCTCAGTTTGAAATCACTAAACTTCAGGAAGACAAATGGGTTTTTCCCTCTAAATGAAGGAATGCTTAAGCTTTGGACTATTGTGCCAGGTGACAAATTAATCAACTTCTGGCTTGTTGCCCTGACTTATTTGTGTTTTGGATTAACCTCATGTGAATCCATTTTCCTGCTTTCAAATATATAAAATCAAAGAAGACATTTGCTGTGACTCTTGTGTTTTTTAATATATGTTTATCCTAAGTGGAAACCAAACTTCAAGAACATTAGATATTCCAAAAGTTGTAGTCTAAAAGTCTTACTAGAAAGGAAGTGGTGCCACTGTCCACTTTAGATAGAAAACCATCATTCAGTCCATTGAAGAATTAACCCCCGAATTACCTTTTAGTAAAAATACATTAAATACATTAATTACAACTTAGCACTGATAAAAGAAAGTATGCAAGAAAGGCAAGATTTCTTTAATGGTTTAATTTCTACTAGCAAGGGCTGTTAAAAAGGTTAAGAAATACTGGATTATGGAAAAGAACCACAATGTAAAGAACCATGGCCATTGGGCTCTGTGCCCATCTTTCAGCTTTAGGACTATTTAAGCTTTACCATCATTTTCCCGGAAAAACAGGGAAGGGATTCAGGACTTTAGCACTGTAGAATCACAGAGCAGCCTGGGTTGGAAAGGATGTTGAAAGATCATCTGCTCCAGCCTTTTGTGGAAAGGGAGCCTGGAAATGTTTTTCCATACCCTGTCCAGCTGCATGTTGAACCCTACAACAATGGGGACTCAGCCTGTCCCTGGGGAGGTTGTTCCAGTGAATGATTGTTCTCACCATCCCTTTCAGCAAGGCTCCAGGCCCCCCCAGGCCTTCATCTGCACTGGGCTCCAGTGTTGTTCCATCCCAGGTGCAAAATTTTGCACCTGACTTCATTAGACCTCACACAGTTCTTGCTAGCCCAGTGTTCCAGCCTGTCCAGGTCTCTGTGTGAGTTACTCTGCCTCCTCATACATCTTCCTCACCAAGCAGTGCAATGTCAGCACACTTGGTGTGAGCGTTTTCCATCCCAAATCATTTCTGAAGGTGCTGAGCTATGTGGGACCCAGTATCAGTCCCTGGGGGAGCTCTGACAGGCTGCCAGCCTCAGTGAGACACACTGGCCAGTGCTCGGGGTGCAGACTGTGTGACACCACTGCTCCCCTGTGTGGACAGAAAGTGGTACCTTGTTAAACAGAATGATAGGATAGGATAGGATAGGATAGGATAGGATAGGATAGGATAGGATATAGGATAGGATAGGATAGAATAGGATATAGGATAGGATAGGATAGGATAGGATAGGATAGGATAGGATAGGATAGGATAGGATAGGATAGGATAGGATAGGATAGGTCAGTTGAAAGGAACCTACCATCATCATTTGGCCCAACTGCCTGATCACTTTAGGGCTGACCAAAAGTTAAGGATGCTGTAAGGATATTGTCCAAATGCTTCTTCAGCATGGGCAGGCTTGGGACATCAGCTGCCTCCCTAGAAAGCCTGTTCCAGTGCTTGACCCACCCTCCCAGTGAATAAATGCTTTCTAATATCTGGCCTGAGTCTCCCTTCATGCGGCTTTGAGCCATTCCCAGGCATCCAGTGCTGGACTGCAGAGGGAAGAGCTCAGCCACTCCCTCTCCATGTGTCCCTCTCATGAAGCTGCAGGGAGCCATGAGGTTTCCTCTCAGCTTCCTTTTTACCAGAGTAGACAAACACTTTATCTCATTAAAAGGAGCAAAAAATGTACAAAGTTAATACTTCATTATCCCTTGTGACACAGAGATGAGAAAAAGGCACATTAAATTTATCTAGATTGAATAGAATTGAAAAGATAAAATATTTTCAAAAAACATATTAAAAATATTTCTTTTTGAACATGTTATGGTAACTTTATCTTACAGAAATATTGTTAATAATTTATGCATTCCAAAACTCGGTATTTAAACAATCATCTCTGTACTTTAATCCTTTAGTAAAAACAATAAAAATCACTGGAAAGTTCTACTTTATGACCAATATTACACTGTAAAAATAAAAATATGCATTATCAGATTAAGCACTACGGATGTGATGACATTTCCAGGCTAACAACACAGTTATAAAAGCCTTAGAAACTAAGAATTAGACTCTGTCATTAACATTCAAAGTGTAACATTTTCATTATTTGTCATTTTATCTCAATACTATATGAATATTCATAGACACACACCTTGATTGCCACCAGTCACAATGGCAAGCATTTCTAAATTATTCAGCTACATATATTATCTATATTTAGGATTCTTGTTCAATTAACATTGGCTGAAGAGGAATTATTTTTCATAATTCATATATTCATAAATATAATGTTGTATATACTATTACTATTACTAACTTTTTTTTACTCTCTGTACAAAACAGGAAAAAGAGAAACAGCATTCGTTAAGTTGAAAGCAATAAATAATGCAGGGCAGTTCACCAGAATCCCAGCCCTTGATGTTTCAACCCCTCCCTGCGACTCAGAGTCAAGGACTGACATGGTCAGCAGGAGATAACCAGAGCTCTGTTTCCCACTGCCTCACAGGCATTGTGCAGCCCCACTGTCCTTCCTGCAGATCACCCAAACCCCACGAGTGTGCAGGAGAGCCCCTGCAGCACCTCTGGGGCTGTGGGGACAGCAGAGGCTCAGCTGCAGCAGGATGTGCTGCTTTGCTCCCAGGACACGGCTCGGTGCTCAGCCAGCTCATGCAGTGCTGCAGGAAGCCGGGTGCTGAGTAACTGTCTTGGTTTGGAAAGCCAGGAGTCTGCCAAGGAAGGCAGGAGCCTCCCTGAAATGGAGAATGTGAACCCTCCCCACCCCTCCCAATTGCTAGAAATTTGAAATTAAGGGGCTCTCGGGCAAAAATATGGGAGCAGGAAATAACAGTTCTTTAATGGGGAAAGGGAAAAAAAATAAAGGATAAAATAAACAATGCAGTACACTGGAACAACAGTGCCAGAGTCAGAGCCCAGCCTGACACCCTGTGGGTCAGGGTGCTGGCAGCAGCCCCATTGGAATTGTGGCTCAGCCCTCCTGCAGTGCCAGGGGTGGCTCTGCTGGAGCAGGGATCCTGGAGAAGGGTGGAGTCTTCCAGGCAGGAATGCTTGGCTCCTCCCTCTGGGCTCACATCTCCCAATGGGATGCTGTAGTTCTTATCAGCCATGCAGGGACATTCAATGGCTGTTATCAGCAGGTGTCCCCTCCCCAGGGAGGTGTGAATGTGGTCACTCAGAGAGAGAGATAAGGCAAACTGCCCACTTGACAAAGGTAATCTGCCCTACAGATGGTAATGGAAAACATCATGCATTGCAGTCTTCAACAGTAACGCAGATTGCTGCCATAGAAGTTTGCAGAGGAGGAGAAAGACTTGAAGGTGATGGTGGGTTTGAGGCTGGATGTGTCCCAGCTGCCTGCACTGGCAGCCCAGAAAGCAGCCGTGACCTGGGCTGCATCCCCACAGTGTGGGCAGGTGAGGGCGAATTCTGCTGCTCCCCTCTGTTCAGCTGAGGTCTCACCTGGAGTCCTGCATCCAGCTTTGGGACCTCTGCACAAGAACGATGTGGATATTTTCCAGCACTTGCAACTTTGTAAAATTCACTGTGAGGTTTTGCATGCAATTTAGCTGAGGGGGTGCAGAATAATATATGACCAGTATTCCCTTTCAATTAGGTAGGTCAGTTTATAAATATCTCCAGTTCTCTGTGATTTAATAAGGCTGAACAACTCTGAGTCACAAGACATTAGGAGAACAGTTCAAATGAGGAGAGAGTGTGAGGTGACACAACACAGCCCGGTGCCACCTGTAACCTGTCTGCAGCATAGTTCAGCTTCCCCAGGATGCAGGGACTGGCAGGGCTTTGCTGAGACAGGTGCCTCAGACATGCACTACAATGGCCTGCTGCAGGATTAGGTAGGTTCAGACTGTGCAGGTTTGATGCTCCTCCTTTCAAGAAATAGACTGGGAAAAGAAGAGGAGCATTTGAAAAGTCATCAGGGGGAGTTTGCCTCTGCTCTGACGTGATCTGACAGCAAAGGAATGTCTGGCCACGCAGTGCACCACAGCACTTTGGCCTTTCCAGTTTGTGCACTCTGCCTGTCAAGTTCACCTGATCTTTGGTGTGATTATCAGTGACTCCAAGAACTGCAGTCAGGTTCCTTGCTTTGCTTCTAGCCTACTTCTGTTGTCTCTTGGAAATGTCTCCTGTTTTGTGGTGTGCCCTGGGTTCTCAGTACGTGAGCAAAGGGATGCAGGGCTGCTGAGCACCCCTGCGGATGGGAGGCAGCTCCCACTGTCCCTCTCAGCTCACTGCTCAGACACCAACGTGCAGCTCTGAGTGCAGCCACTCAGGGATCTGCCCAAGGGAACTGCTCACAGCTGGCTTCCTCACATGGGAAAAATGGGGGAACAAGGTGGAGTGTAAATGATAGGGCTGAAGCAGGGGGTGAAGCCCACCTGAGTGGGAAGTGATTTACTCATGATTGCAAAGGAGCAGCCTGTGGTAGTTACTTTTGGACAACCACAGTCACTTTTGACCATCACGCTGTGTGAAGCTGGGCTTTCTGCATGTGCTGGACATAGGTGCAGTACAGAGCAATCATATGACCAGCACTGTCATATTGAAAAATCTAGAACAAAACAGGGAAGTTCATGGGTTGAGAGTTGCAAAGTAAAATCACTGCCAGTCCCTGCTACTATTACTCACCAGTTTTTGTGGGTGTGCTTTTCTGCAGGGATGTGCAATTGCTCCTAATTAATATGTTCCTGAATTTGGTTCCTGCATTAATATACCTTTTTTTTTTTTTGTGGAATGGTGACCTCCATGTGAAGACATCATACCATATGCGTGGTCATTTTTGCCACCTTTTAAGTAGAACTACTGCTTGTTTAATTTTTGTCCTCCATTCCAGCACTTTCTGCTCTTTATCTTTTTATGCAGTGATTTTTACTTCCATCTTCTCCTTCCAGTGTTGAAAAATTCTGTCCCCATTTTTCTCATCTTGTTTCATGTTTCAGGTGCTAATAAAGTGTAAATGTAAAAGAAACTTCATAACCCACTGATGTCATGTTCTTTTTCTTGACTTCATCAGAGAGGAACTTGGAAACCTCTGTGAGGTTTTGTGTTGCCTGACAGCTGGTCTCTCACCAGTGTGGATCTGTGACACTGGGTGTGCTCATGCAAGTGCATTAGTTGGAAAAGACCAAGTGGGGAAAATGGCCTATAATAATTCCATAATAATTCCTATTATATCAATCTCTTTTTCAACAATGAGAACCTCAGCTCTTCAGATCATTCACGATTTTGCAGATTTTTTGCATTTACTGTCTTCTTCTAATGCTTCCCTTGCATGCATTTTCAGCTGAAACAAGGCTGTGCACTCAGATAAGAGTCACTGAAGCCTTAAAAAATAAGAAGTCTGTTTTCCATGCTAGATATGCTAATATTGACATGTACATCTATGGCTGTAAAGTGTACTGTGTTTTTGCATGTGGCCTATGAGATACTGGGCTGAAATTCCTCCCTGTGAGAGTCAGGAGGCCCTGGCACAGGTTGCCCAGAGCAGCTGTGACTGTCCCATCCCTGGCAGTGCCCAAGGCCAGGCTGGACATTGGTGCTTGGAGCAGTCTGGGACAGTGGGAGGTGTCCCTGCCTGTGGCAGAGGGGTTGGAACAAGGTGGTCTGGAAGGTCCCTTCCCACACAAACAATTCTTTGATTTTATGCCAGGGCAGTAAAAGACAACAAGTATTTTTATAGGGACAGTACAGGCACAAAACCTGGGAATGTCTCCAGGCATCTGAACACCTAAACACTGCAAAATCGAGATGAATCTTTCTGAGATGCGTGGGGATCAGGAGGCTGCCAGCCTGCAGGGAGCCGGTGCCAGGCTGCCCTGCAGATGGCAATCCTGCGCTGTGCCTGCCTGCACGGCGCTGCTCAGGGCCCGGCCTCTGTGCTGTAAGGGGCTCTTGGCTCACCTGGCCTTTGCTCTGAGGCACACTGTGCTGCAGCATTTTAGGGCTTCACTAAAACACGCTGGACACGATTCATAGCTGTTATTTACTTTTGTAAAACAAATGTGCAGATTTCCTGTGTTGCAGGGTCATTAATGTCAAAGGTGTTCTGAATACACGACAAAGCACACATTGTGGCAGTGACCAGGTCACCTATCAGACCCTGCTGACTAAAGGCTTTGCCTAGTGGCCATTACACCCATACTTTCACTTTGGTTCAGGTAGCAAAGAGCAAGAAAATCAATGTCACAAAACCACATACAGCTTTCCCTCTGAAATATTTGTCTAACCATTTTTTAAAATCTTTCCCTCGAAAAATATCCTACTGGGGGAGAGTCATGGGACTGAGAAAGGTGGAGATGGATGGGAAGGAAGAAAGGAAATTTCATACCAACATGTGTGTCATATGATAACCATGTAGCCCTGTAACATGGTATTGCTTTTGCTAATAACATGCCCTGAGCTCTGTGCTGTTTGCCAGGCCTCGTCACACCTGCTCCCCCAAACTGGGTGTGACCTGCTTGCAGCTCCTTCATATCCCCTTGAGCTGTGACAACAATTTCTCTAAGTCCCCGTGTGTCTGTAAACCATAATTTTTCACAGAGCTGGAGCTCTGGATGGACAGCCTGCACAGCCCAGGCTGCTTTAGCAGGAGCGCTGTCAGCAAGCCCAGGGCAGGCAGCACACCCTTCTGTCCAGCACTGCATCTCATGTGCATCCACAGGTGTGTGGATCCCAGTGTGAAAAACTTACCAAGGAACTGGGGAGAGTGTAATAAATGAGATTCGAGGTGGGGCTGAACATATGGAATGTGAAGAGCAATGGGGGGAGCTGGGTTTGATTAGTTGGGTGACAAGGCTGCTAATGGACAACCTAAGCCTACAGGTATTTGAAGGTGAGGTAGGATTCTGTGACCTACATAGGCAGTCATCACAGTATGAAAAAGACATAAACTCCTCCTTTTATTGACTCATTGTTTCCTTGTTTCTTCTTGTTTGTCTGTCTGCTCCACTTGCCTTAATCTCATAGTGAACATCTGTACTGATGTTTCTGAGCAGAATCCTTTCTGGTCTGTACTTGTGCAGCAAGTAGAAGAACAGGGCTGTAATTCATGCCTGAATTTCCTGGATATCACACAATTAGACCTGGCAGCAATAACAATAGACTATTCTGCACACAATATCGGTAACTGTGTATAAATAACCACAAAGATGAAAAAAATAACAGAAAAGATGGGAATTTTCACATTACCTAGAGACAAACTGTGAGTTGCTATGTCTTGTATTCAGCTCATTAACTGCAGCTGTCTGAGAGGGAGAATTGTGCACGAATGAGCCGTGATGTGTAAGCCATGTCCTGGCTGATGCTGGGCCTGCAAACCTGTGCAGTGATTTCTTTTTCCATGTCAATTGACACAATGATTTCTTCCTTTCACACCAGTTTACAGACAGCAAATGACCTGCTGGAGCAGATTGGCACAAGTGCTCTGTTCAGCCTTGAGAAGTTTTCAGATTAAGCATTCAATAATTAATGAATCCTGGATGATTCCTTCCTTCACCCCCTGAACACGCCTGGCCTTGGGAACAGAGACCCTGTTTAGAACATAAATGCAATCTGACTGGAAACAGGATTTTAAACAATTCCGAGGATCAGGGCACCAAGAGGTTAGGGGAGGAATTGTTACCAGAATGTCAGCATGGGGGCTAAGCCCTCTGATGGGTCTATCTGACAAAAGAGATTAAACCACTTTAAAAATGGTTTGCTTACACTTCTGAGGAGGAGAAAAAGGTGATGTTATATTGTGTGTTTCTCTGCCATCTTGGGCCCTGACTCCTTGTACTGGCAAATACATAAAGGTTCTGATAAAATATGATATTATAAAATGAAAGGAAGCATTAGTTTGTTTCCCTCAAATGAATTAAAACAAAACAAAACAAAACAAATCACATTTTCCTGACCAATATATAATTCCAAGTTTCAGAAAGAATCTTCAAACACGGTCCTAACATTTCAAATGAGTTTGTCTGTGGTGACATGAGTCAATTGAGAACACTACTTCCAAAATTAACCATGAGGGTGAATAAAAGCAGAAGCATCTTGAATGTAGAAGAATTCTGGAATAAATCACATTGAAAGAATTTTTGTTCCTCTGAAAAATATCCTGCATTAAAAAAAAATTAAAAAAATATGGAGAAAATTATACTGGCCACTATTGAAAGGCATCTGAAGAATAATGGAAAATACACACCAAGAAAACCCATAGCCATGAGTCCCTTGGAGTACTTTGGACCACAAAATAAACATGGATCTTTAGGGGTTTTTATCCTAATAGGAGAACTGATGGCAAGGGAAGCATTTCTCTGTCCAGAATCTCTTCTTTCAAAGAAATTCTACTCGCTGCAGATGTAGATTCTACTCGCTCATTGCATTTTAGATGGCAGTTCACTTGAAACTAGCAGTTCACTTGAAACTAGCAGTGAAAGTTGAGATGATTAAAGCTCAGGGAGACTGAAACTGCTACCCTAGGAGCAGTGCCTTCCACCTTGGTACACAGATTAAACTGATGGCTGGCATTCCTTACTGGGTTCTCTGATTGTAACATCTTCAGCTGTCGTGGATTGCAGAGCTGTCTCTCTTGCAAGAGAAAGGAAGAACATATGATCTGTGCATACAGGAAGAAAACAGGGTAAAAGTAGGGCTGGATCCCAAACTCACACTGGTGCCATCTGTCTCTGCCATAAATCTCTCAGGGCACATGGCCTGTGCTGACTTTCATCATGGAATGGGCACTACCAAGGAACAGAAACACAAAGAAGTGGCAGTTATAGGTAAAATGGTCACTTGGGGGTAATAATGAGGAAATATATATTCTCTGCATCTCCTGTCAGGAAGATGAAGGACACTTGCTGAACAAAGGCAAGAGTTTGAAATGAACACAAGGGACTTCATTATGCAACATACGATTAAACTGAGGCAATTGCTGCTGGAGGAAGTTCTGGAGGTCAAGCAACTAACAGCATTCAAAATGTGATTGGCTACTATAAAGAATATTTTAAAATATGATAAAACATTTATAAAAATGTTGGAAAGTATATAGTTTTTTTCATGTCAGGCCATAACCTTTATGAGAGATGAAGATGACTTAAAGCAGTTAACAGAGTTCGTAAATGAAGGTGACATGACATAATTGAATTATTTTGTCATCATAAATCATGGTACATGAAACCCTAAAGTTAGTGCCTTATATCTCAGAAATCTTTACTGGGCTAAAGCATTTCAGACTTTGGGACACTAGATGGAAAGCCACTGAATCAGGGAAGGTTTCAATTCCAGCAATTCTGAACCCTCTGAAAATGCTGTGGAGTAAATGAAGTGAAGGCTTGAGTGTCCCTTGCTGCTGAACTATATAAATCAGCAAGTGATAATCCCAAAGATGCCTGTCAAACAGACCAGGGTTAGGGATGGGTTTTGTAGGAGCTCCCTTCCTTTACAGCTCCAGGGGCACAGCACAGAGAGAGAAAAAGAGGGATCTTCACATCACACAGGACAAATGCTCATGTCATTAACACCTCATCACCCACTGCAGCCAAGTACTGAAAATGTCTGTGCTGCAGAAGGAATTGGGTCTTTCTTGTCTCTTCCTACCTCAGTTGCTTGGGTAATTGTACATCAAAGGAACATGGGCACCCAAGCACTGCAGTTGTCCAGCTGAAGTGACAAATTTGGTGTGAGGCTGCAGCCATTGCCTCAAAGTAGAGCTGAAACTGTTATGCTCATGCCCCTTAAGTGCTTCTGTGCTCCACAAGACCCAGGAGCTGGTGAAAAAGGGGGCCCAGACACAGCACAGGGGCCAAGGTAAAGGCTGATGTCTCCTCTGAGGAAGTCCCCAGGTGCAACCACGGTGAGACATGGGGCACTGGAGAAGCAGACACCACTCTGGCTCTGCTAGGTGGGACCAGAACCAGCAGAATTGGGGGTCCTTTCATCTTCCGTATTTTCTCCTGAAACTGGGCCCTGAGTTCGACTATCCGAGGATGTTTAGGCACACAGGGCACCACCTAAGTGACTAAACAGAAACAGAAACCTTCACTGCCTTGCCATTAGCTCTCAAAGCAATGATTAGCCACTGGAAAAGAGGAAATGTGCTACTACACGTTGTCTGAAGTCAGTGGTTTAACATCTCTAGGGAAGCAATGTGTCTCATAAAAATAAGCTCCAGGCCCCAGCTCCTATGCTCCTAAAAACTGTCTGGAAAGTCTTTTGTACACAGGCATAGAAGTCAGTCAGCTTCACACTAGTCTGGTAGCTGCCCTGCACCTAAATCTGGTGTTCAGATATTTGTACCATTTCGTTGTTAATGGATACTTATTCATCTACAGATTACACAAGTAAAAGAGACACATTGCTCAGCAATAAATTCATGATGAAGCAAAAATACTGAAGACACTTAGAAATAATGAAGAATTATTACACTGGCTAAGTTTATGTTAGTAACTGTTTTATTATAAGAAAAAGTGAGAAAAATACATGGTAAGTAAATGATTAAGTATGGAACTACAGTGTATCATGCAAATTCTTTCATCTTTTTTTGCCTCTACATTCCCATAGAACATAAAAAAGGAACATGACTGAGACTAGAGTGTGACTATTCAGTGAAAACCCTAGTTAAACACTCATGTTCAACACCTAGAAATCAAAATCACTCACCCTCATGTATCAGAATAATTACTCACATGGCTGACATGAAAATCTACTTTAATTACTATCATAGTCTAAGCACTGTAAGTATTGCATAGCATTAGAAATAGTTGCTTTCATGTGAGAAAGTTGATAAATTTTCCTGCTTCTTCAGACCAGAAGGATAGTCAAGAAACACACTTAAAACTCTCACTCTATTATTTTGCAAGTGTTGGAAGAGCAGACCATATTAGGTTGATGAATTACTACCAGATCAGAAATTTTAAAATGTTCCCTGACTTTTACAGACTGTCTCAGCCATATTTATTTAACACCTTTAGATCATTTTAAATCAAAGAGGCCAGTCTTACCCCTCTATGCTTCTGTTCAGGACTGGGTTATGGTTAGAGGACTTCTTAAAATTTATATATGCAATGACCTGAGAGAATTTTAAAATATGTGTGCAAGTAAAAACCTGCAGTATGAACATATCAGATGGGTAGCTGCATGTATGTTGCCCTTCTGTTCGGAAGAAGAATTTTTTCTGCTCACAGAACCCCAAATTTTTTGCTGTTATTTGGAGCATTTTTAGAGTGGTTGGGCTGATGGCCAAAGGGAATGCTAAGTGTGCTTTGAACTTCAGCCTTTCCACACAACTGAAACAAGTCCCTTTGAATCCTGAACCAACACGCTTACCCCTGAATTCTCAGCCTTTTTGAGAAAGGTCTGGGCTGTCTGTGCTGCTCTGAGGATACTTTGGCAGAGCCCTGGAAGGAAACAGCATTTACTGGACATGCCAAGGGAGGAAAGAGCAGAGTACATTGTGCAGCTACTCTGGACAAACTCTGAAAAGGCAATCAGGGGTGGCACATAGGAGACTGAGCAAAAGGAGGGGCAAGAGCCCTGCCTGGATACTTCATCATCGCTCCAGATTTATGGACTAATACAAGGCACTTTCCAGGGAAGGGCAGAGCTTCTGTGTTGAATCACAGAATCGCAGAATATGCTGAGTTGGAAGGGACCATCAGGAGCATCAAGACCAACTCTTGTCCCTATACAGGACACCCCAAGAGTTCCACCATGTGTCTGAGAGCATTTTCCAAGCATATCTGCCTTCCAAAGAACACGTTGAAGTAGCCTGTGAAGCACCATGTCAAAATTGCTGCTCTAGAAAATTACATAGTGTGAGTCAAGTACTTTCCAGTGGGGGAAATAGGGCTGATATCACTGGTTTGAGTTTGACATGCTGTCAGGGTACCAGTACAATGACAATATTTTTAGCCCTGGAAGGGATGCAATGGATGGATCACCCAGGAAAACACACAACAAAATGAATAATCTTCTTAGTAACTCAAAGTTTTAGAAAACCAGTCTTTAAATCTGGTATGTGTTTAATTACAAGTGATCTCATAATGCAACAATGAAACAAAGTGCAGAAGCTCATCTTTCTACTTGCATATTTTCTAGGTTCTGTTTTGCAGCTTCTTGTTGTTACCCATAACTTGTATTTTCTAGTTAATTTAAAAATAAATTCAGAATAGTTTTATGACTAAAAGGCTGTCACAAAAATAGTTTTATGACTAAATGGCTGTCGTCAGAACTTGTAATATCCCTGCTTTATGTGCTTGAATTTTATTTAATGGCGCTATGCACTTAATAATCAGAAAGGTTTTGATTACCACAAAATGAGTGGTAAATTTCCACAGCAATAGTAATGGGATTATTTTAATTTTTTTTTTAAGAATAGGCCTTTACATTTTTTAAGCTGTTATAAAACTCCGTTGTCTGAAATAGAACTAACAAGATCAGCTTGCATGAAAGTTTGATAATGATTATTTTGCAAACTGTATTACTCATTATGAAAGCAATTAGCCCCTGTCTGTAAAGCCATGGGCTATACTCCAGGAAATTTTAAGTGCCCATACAGATAGAACTATACCACAAATCTTATTTCTCCAAAAGAAGCAGGTTATTCTATTAGGGAATCTTTTCAACTGAAACATAAATGACAGTCATTCTATCATTTGTAATTCTACTCTTTGTATGAATAATCTGCAGCTGGATTGTAGGATCAGGTTGTGGTGCTTCTCTGTAAAGTATTTTATACATAATATTAACTCAAAGGTGAGTTAATAATAACTCAAAGGTGAGCTCTAAAGTGGAGGACAAGACTGTATCTTCCCAGCATTCTGCACAGAATAACATGGCAGAAAAGTCTTTGTTAAGGTACCACCTGGATGGGGCCTTTTGAAATCGCAGTGCAGATTTCTGCTGCTAGTCTTCAGCAGTAAGTAAGTAAGTAAGTAAGCAGACATAAGTTGCTTCTGTATCTGGCTGGCTTCTGTGGGAACAGGAGATTCATGTGGAGAAGGGCCTGGACTCAGTAAAATGACAATTCCTCTCTTGGGAATGGAGCAGGGGACTGTGACACACTGGAGCCTGGGTGCATTTGAAATTTTCCCAGCACTCCTACACATGGGGAGCCCCCTGATTGTCACCAGAGCCATTTCTGAAAATCATTCAAGTACATCTCAAAATGCTTCTTGTGGTTTTGGAGACGTATGGGTGTGATGCAAACTGCACAGGCCCTCGGGATGCTCTGGTTATTCCTGACACTATGAGCTTGTGTCTGGGAGCTTGAGCTTTGGAAAAGTCCCTGCTCTGATGGCTCCTAGACAGGCAGTGCTGAGGCAGGTTCCTGCAAAAACCTGTGTGATCTGTCTAGACAGTGGGATGACAAACCTTGACACCTCAAAATACTGACACTGAAATACTTGGTTCAAATCTGACCTATATACTTATTAAAATTATATTACACATTTTTTTTCAAGTCACAAATAAATATATAAGATCCACAGAAAATGCCTTCTCTGAGTTTAGTTCTCTGAGTTTAGTCTGAAACAAACAAGAAACCAAAGCAAACAAACAAAACCCCAAACAAACAAAAACCACTCAGCTCCCCAAATTATACATTGACAGTCTATTTAGAGTGTGACTCATTCTCATTAAGAATCTCTCCTGCTAGAAGAAAACAAAAGGGGTTGTATATTTATTCTCTTTAGCTAGAGTCACAAGTGATTATGGCTCTTTATAAAGCCCTTCTGAAATAGTGATAAAACCCTTCAGAAATAGTGACACAATGAAAAGTGGCAGACTGGTTCAGGAAGAAGTAAATTTCTCAAATGACCCATCAAGTGATGAAGTCAAAATGAGACACCTGTTGAAGACAGAGGCTAATAAGGGCTCCACAGATAAGAAAAGGAACTTTTGTCTTAAAGTTCAAGAGGGAAGGTTTGAGGCTTTAATTTGTTGCTCTGCCAGGCAGCTGAAAATAAACTGATTTAATACACTGTTCCCATAGTTCATGTTGGATGTACTTCATCAGTTCTTTGATTCACCTCACACTCTGATCTTCTTCAAACACTCTAAAAGAGTTATGCAAAGATTCAAAAAAATGTGGATTGTCTTTTGCTGCTGTTGCATATTTTGCCGCTACAGCGGAGGCTGCAAGACACAGCTTGAGGCTTATGCGGCTTTTGAGAGGTTTCTCACACCAGGGGAGTCTGAATTGTTCACACATCAGTCATTTAAAGTCAGTCCCCAGATGCTGAGACAGGAAACAGCTGCTGCTAGAGATAGGTTGTTGAGATCACTTTTTTGAACACTACGGATTGCAAACAGAAGCTTTTCAGCACTGGTGGGTTCCTTTGTCTCCCTGGTGCTACACTGCAGCTCCTGGCATGTAGATGTTAGCCAAAAGGATTCTCTTTGAGGGCAGATCCAATACTTAGATCCTTTGGCATGCATCAGTTTTCAAGTATCTTATGTTACATTTTACATATTTCACTCAAAGTTTCAAGTTTAAATTCAATCATGCTTTTCAGGTCTAAAACCTATGGGGTTTCGTAAGTTTATTTTTCATTTATTGGGGATTTCTACTTTTAGGGATTTTTACTTTTTAGAATACACTCCGGAATTCTCATGGGGTAATTGACTACTTTTTAACAGTCAACATAACAATAACAATATAAACATAAGTAGGCCAGTAATAAACTATAAATAACAGCACTTTGAATCTATCTTTCCTAACAAAAATTCTCCTCATATGTCTTTCCTGGCTAGATAGCTCTAGCTGAAAGTGAAGGAGCCAATCAGTGCATCAGAAATATAGAACTGAGATTTTTTTTCTCTGACAGTGTCATTTTCACAGAAAGCTAATATTTCAGTTTGGGAAGCAGGCACTCCCAGTGCTGTCATTTTTGTAATTCTGATGGGAAATCTCATGATAGTATTTTCTTTTCAAAGCCCAACTTCTGGAGATATGGTCTCATACTCTGTCGTACTTTTATTTCACTTGTTAAAACTTTAGACATCAAAGAATACTTCAAGTTCTGTTAAAGTACATAATTATTTTAAAAATTTCTGTTTCTCTTTCTCTTTATGCCTATGTCTTCATAAAGTGTGAGTTTAAATTGTGATTTTACATTCAAGGGCTGATTGTACTTTATAGTTTAATTTTTCCTTTTAATGATTGTTCAGAACAATTTTCCATTCTGACATTATGTTACAGTGTAACACATTATTCAGTATATTAGCAGATCATTTTCTCTGTTTGGAAAAATGCCAGCATCTCTTTAAATGTGCTTTGAGCGTGCAAATGAAACCTACAATAGCTCTTGGCCAGGTGATGGTCAGTGACACAAGGAAAACCTCAGGGTAAGGGACAGCAGGAGACACCAGAAACGAGCTGCAATTTGCAAGGGTTCTGCTGAAGCAGCTTGTCCTCAAACCAGCAGGCTTTGGTTGTCTCTGGCAATCCTCCTCCCCTTGAGGCAGCTCTTCCTGAGACACAATATGCCCAGTGGGTTATTATTTTAAACACAATTTGCAGGTGGATTTCCCCAGGGTCTCTGGTGCTGCAGCAAGCACAGTGAACAGCTCAGGACACCTCCTGCCCTGGTGCAGGGTGGTTCTTGTGCTGGCCCAGCCTTGGTCACGAGTTACACAGCACGAGCTTTGCTGGCCCTCAGGGATCCTTTCCTGTGCTGGCAAAGGAATTACAGGTGAGGCTGGACATGCGCAGCCAGGTGAGCACCTTGCACCCTGAGCCCTGCCAGGCCAGGGCAGAGGCTGTCACCCTGCACCCTGAGCCCTGCCAGGCCAGGGCAGAGGCTGTCACCCTGCACCCTGAGCCCTGCCAGGCCAGGGCAGAGGCTGTCACCCTGCACCCTGAGCCCTGCCAGGCCAGGGCAGGGGCTGTCACCCTGCACCCTGAGCCCTGCCAGGCCAGGGCAGGGGCTGTCACCCTGCACCCTGAGCCCTGCCAGGCCAGGGCAGAGGCTGTCACCCTGCACCCTGAGCCCTGCCAGGCCAGGGCAGGGGCTGTCACCCTGCACCCTGAGCCCTGCCAGGCCAGGGCAGGGGCTGTCTCCAGTCACTGCTATCTTCAGCCTCTGATCCAGCAAGAAGAGCCTTTGCTTTTGTGACAGTTGTTTCAAACCTGGGAGGTGAGGAAAGCGCAGCAATAAAATCACTCCCATCTGCTGATAGCTCGTGCCCTCCCACAGGACTTCTCCTGTGCAGGACATGCATTGTGGGATGGTCTGTCACAGGGTCACATGCCTGCTGCAGTGACCTTCAAGTGCTCCAGCCACCCATCAAGATCACACTTGTTGTTAGCAAAATATAAAATTGATTAGAATTAACAGAGATAAATAATTTGAAATGGAAATGTAATTGTGATGAGATGATGAAGAAATTAATATTGGATCTAATGAGGTAACTTAAAGTACTTCAAATTGAGATTGCTTTGATTCCTTATACTAATTGCCAAAGTTTAAATATGCATCAGGGTTGAAATTTAGGAAGACAATGTTGGCACCCTTGAGTCATCCTTCCATGGTGGCATTCAGCAGCCAGACAGTGACGTGCCATACGAGACCTCTCAGCTCCACAGCCTCCCTCAGATGGAAACTCTAGAGTATAGGAAAAAACAGTACCAAAATTTCTCCTGACCTCCACTGGTCCAGAATGTCACTATTCCTACTTTAGTGATAACAAAGAAATACCTGCCAAACTTGTTCTCCAACTAGATGCAGAAATATTTTCTTTTCAGCGAAAACCAAAGTAATTAGAACAAGCAAACTGTTTTCTAGATAAGCTTTCCCATAGTCCCTAAAGATTACTTATATAGGAAAGGAATAATTAGGGAGAAGATTTTCTTTAAAGCCACTGTTTATAATTCTGCTTTCAGCAAAAGATATTCCATGTGATTTGACCAGTTTTCTGAGCCATTTTTCTTAAACAAAGGTGACTAAAAACCACTCAAATTCAACTTCTACATACCACCCAAAGTAACTCTGTAGGCAGATGATGCGCCTCTGGTGTCTCCTCGGGAAACAGAAGGCACAGCTCATCTGGGGACCTGGCAGAGCAGGTTGAGCCAGCTAGAGCAGCGTGGTGAGGGGCTGGTACCATAGAGAGAGCATAGGCAGAGTATAATGGGCTCCCAGGGCTCAAGGGACTGTGGGCACAGGCTGTGAAAGAGGAACATGGCTGCTTGCCCCGAAAAAACTCAATTCCAGCTGCCCATCACATGGGGGCTTGCTGAAAGTGAGAGGGGATCATCAGTGTGTGATCTGAGACCAGCAAATAAGAAATTAAATGTCACCATTGAAAAGTGTTTAATCACTGCTCACATTCTGTGTTTATCTTTACGTTGATCTTTAAAGAGCCACTTGAGCTGCATGGAGCCAAGCCTCTGGGCTGGCTCATGGACTCCTGGCATGCAGAACAGCAGAACTTGGCAGGTGCTCTGGAAGAAGCTTATCTCCTTCCAGAGTGTGGGGGGCATTTCTCAGTTATTTTCTGAGATGCCTTCTGGCGCGGCAGCAGCAAGACTAAACTTGGCAGCCTCAAGGCTGGACTGGGACTCACCTACCTTTATCTCAGGTAAGGGAGGAGCTAGCTCACAGAAATATGTGAAAAGAGTTAATTTTCTTTGTTCTAATTGCCCTTTCATCATTAAAAAACTGGCTTCTTCTCTGACACAGATGCATGGTGTGGTTTTACACACCTTATTCCTCAGCCTTTTACACTTCTGTTCTACACTGTCAGGAGACAAAGGAATGCTCTTGTATATTTTCACTATGATAAAGCTTTTAGTCCACTGTTTCCTTTTTACTTTCCTAACCTAATGTTCAAGTGCTTTTAAAAAAAAGTTAATAATCAACAAATTACTTTGGTAGGTTTGATGTGACCTTGTTATTTTCACAAATACCCACCCCAACAATTTGTAATAAATATCTGCAGTGTAAAATCCAAGATAGCTGGCAGCTATGTCTCTATGAATAGCAACCTTTCCATGGTGCCTTCCAGACTTTCTTAGCTGCTTGAAGACTTTGGTTACAATAACTGATATTTTTGTCATTTTCCCCTCTGCAGATTCTCTGAGCTGTCTTGCACTTGGCCTCTGGGAAACAGAGGTGAACAAGAGTAAGAGAAATTAACAGCTGATAAATGAAATGTCATGAAAACATTGGCCCCTTTCCTGGTGCTTTATTAAAAAATGAAACTTTTGCTTGTCTGGAGTTCTTATGGGAAAAATCTCATAGCCCCAGTGGGACATTGTGGGATCCAGGCACTGCTGCTGCAGGGAGGGTGCTGGGCTCTGCCAAGTGGGACAGCATGGATGCCAAGGAGGGGACTGATCTCTACCCACACCAGATACAGCTCTGGGCAGCTCAGGGTAATTCAGCACCACTCTCTTACAAAAAAGAAGAGATGACAATGAGACTGATTTTGTCCTTTGACAAGTTATCAATGACAATAACTGACCCAGAGGAAGAAGCTGACACATGCTCCAAGCAAGGCAAAGCAATGAGTGTGCCAGGTGCCACAGGGGATCCCAGGGCAGGCCTGAGCTCCAGCCAGGGAGAGCTGCCCTGCTGTGCTCAGAGCCCTGCAGCTCCCCAGCTGCGTGGGGTGGGCTGGTCCTGCAGGGCTGGCAGCAGCCCAGGTGTGACCCTGGGAGAGATGCCCAGATGTGACCCTGTGAGAGAAGCCAGGAGCCCAGCTGTGACCCTGTGAGAGATGCCAGGAGCCCAGGTGTGACCTTGTGAGAGATGTCCAGATGTGACCCTGTGAGAGATGCCCAGATGTGACCCTGGGAGATGCCAGGAGCCCAGGTGTGACCCTGGGAGATCAAGGCTGTCTCCAGAGTCGCCTGCTCTGGTGGCAGCTGGCTGCCCAATGACCGGGTGCAGGCACACCCTGGTCTCAGCCTGCCCTGCTGAGCCCTTTATTAGTTTGCCCCTTCTGAATGACCTCCCTGGGAGGAATTCTGGGTTCAGGCCCGCAGGTGACAGCATGCCACTGCTGCAAGAGGGATAGGGCAGGCACAGGAAGGTGCCCATGCTGAGGGGGAACCTCTCCACTAGCCCTGGTGCATAGGGTCAGCGTCAGCTACCTTTGAGCTGTGCTGGTAATGATAGCAAAAACAAAGTTCCAACCTGTTACAGGCAGTAATGTACATCTAAACATACATCTCATTTTACACTTTCAGCGTTACACTCATTGACAAATACAACAGCCTGTAGGTTGTTAGACAATCTGAAGTTAAATTCAGATTTCTTAATTTTTTTTTAATAGAATACCAAAGGGTAAGGGTTACATGAACTTTGGTTTTGATGTAAAAAGCAGAAATAATCTTTTACTAAAGATTCCAAAGCTTAAAAAATGCACTCAAAATTTTGTTTATTGTCATATTTAATCCTAAATGTCAAATAAAGTGATATCATGATTTACACCTGCTTGTATAGTCTAGCATTATTCCCAGAAAGACTAATCAACAGATTTGATGCAAAAGATTAATTACAGTCCTCTCAGGAGACAGTTTGTTTACTAAACAATCAGCTATATGCAAATTCTTGACTTACCATGCCATGTTTAATGGCTTCTTGAGGGAGTGTAACAGTTTATTTATGTTTTCACACAATTACTTCAGCTGAGAATTTCCTTTTAGGGAAGAGGTGGAACTTGAAAGTCGTTGAACTTTATTGTCCAATGCACTGAAGGAAGACTCTGTGTAAACCAAACAGAGCTGGCTTCTGCATTCACTTTTAGGATAAAAAGCCACAACAACCCCTTTTTTACACGGTTCCCAGTGAGCACTTTGCTGTGCTGACGTTGTGTGAGAGCCCCTGGAAGGAATTGCAGCTGGGAAGCTGCACCTGGTGTGCGCAGGGTGTGAGCTGGCTGGTGCAAACCAAACACGCAAAAACAACACAAGTGGAAGATGAGGGCATTGCTGGGGGGTTGCTTCCACACCCACTTTATGGAGGGGACTAAATGATCAGCATGTGCTGAAGGACAAACACCTGATGCTAATGGTTTCCCACATCCATCCCCCGTGTTCAGGATGACTGACATAATGCCATAAGCAAAAGAGCTGCAGATGGAAAATTAAAAGCGAACTTGTGAGATCCAATAGCAAAAAGTCTGGCTGTCCTCATCCAATCCCAGATGCCCCTGTTGCATTCCACAGCAGCAGATAACCATTGGTTACATTTTGTTCCTGAGGCCTCTCAGCTTCTCAGGAGGAAAAAAATCCCAAGGAAAGGATTTTCACGAAGAGATGTCTGTGACAGCAGGTCATACTGCAGGTAGCAGCAGCGCCCTTTGCTCTGCAGGTCATGGCTCAGCTGCAGCATCTCCCCAGGGACACGGTGCTGTGACAGTGTGGCACAGCCCTGGCAGCACCAGTGCCAGGGGTCCCGGGCCCTGGGACCCTCCTGTGCCCATGGTGGGAGTCCCTGGGCCCTGGGACCCTCCTGTGCCCATGCTGGGGGTCCCTGGGCTATGATCCTTGTGGGTCCCTTCCACCCAGAATATTCTGTGAATCCAGGCTCTGTGATGTTCCAAACTAACAGGCTGGGCACTGCAGGGAAGCACTCCACTGTCTGTTCTTTGTCTGTACTTTGGATCTCTGTGATTCTTACTCCAGAGGCTTCTCACACAGTTACAGCCTTCGCAGTTGGTACTCTGCCTTCTTGTTTTAATAAAATATAGATAAGGCTGGACAATTTTTAAAGAGATAAATATATTATATGAGTTATTGGAGCAGTTATACTGGCACTTCACATGGCAGTTTTATTGCCATCTCAGCAAGTGTCATTTTAGCACAATTGCTTCTCAAGTAATACACGATGGGTGCAGATACATATTATGTAACCTCAGAAAAATGTTAATAAAGAAGCTTTTTCCAGCCCTTTGAGGGATTTCTTTTCCAGGCACTGAAGCCTCACTGGAGCTAAGCTAATTAATGTCAACTTTATTGTGGAAAACATTTTTATCAGTTGCTTTGATACTAGGAAATGTAGGATGATTTTTCTATTTAACCCTGAAGAAAAATAATTATCAAGTCAGTCAGTCAGAGGTATGGAGCTCTTGTACCAGTGTTGGTATTTTGGATAACAATTTATGAACCTGGGTATCTATAGGTGTCTTTTAGAGCCTTTGTTTGATGTATTTCTCATTGTTCTCCCACATCCAGGAGACGCTTGCCTCAGGATCTGCCCGGTCCGGTTCACTCTCCTAGAACCCCACATCATCTCAACAGGTCCTGGAGGAGGTGGGTCCCTTCCATGAGGGAAATTGATGAATTTTAACTGTAGCTGCCAATTGACTGAAACCCAATGTTTGGCTAAGCCATATTTACTTGTATGTAGAGATGGCAGGAAAACCCAGGCCTGAATAGCATGGAACTGGTGATGCAGCATGATCCAGGTGTCAGGGAACAGCATTACTGAGGGAAAGATAACGTGTCAGTAAGTTTTGGGTACTATCAAGCACAAATTACTGCATAGTTTGTTATTATCATCAGCTTTATTCCCCTCTTTCAGCATTTCACATCGATCTTAGTGCAAAGTGACAGACAGCTGGGGGATCTTATAGCATTACATGAAAATTATACAAGCCACAGAGAAAATAAATGTTTCCCATCTATCTTTCTGTCAGTAGCCTTAGGAAAGATCAACTGCAGATAAATAATATTCATCTCCACCAGGCATCACCACTTGTATCTGAGGAACATGAATTCCTGGAGATAATGAAGTTTGGATTGACCTCATTCGGTGCTCTGGGCTATTGAGGTAGGAGGGTTATTCTCAGTATTAGGACCTGGCCCTTGCCTCCACCATCTACCACTCTCCATCCCAAAACTGGGCAATTGCTACTGGCTGTCTCACTTCCTGAAATTTTAAACCTTATTACCAAAGTTTGGATGGCCTATGTATCTTAAGTACACAGCAAGCATTTTTATGTGACATGTAAAAATTGTCAGTGTCTGACAATTTTTATCCTAATTTATATGAATTAATGCCATGTATGAAGTCCAATAAACTAGTGATGACTGTTTCACCCGTGGCAAGGGTTGGTTACACAACTAAAACAAGTCATTACTGTGGTAACCAGAGATCTCTCCAGATATAAGTCACAAACTGAACTGCAGAATTTGTGATTTCAGTAGCATTAAAGAAGAATCAGCTATTGGAAAGATAAAAAAAATTCTAAGTAAAACCATAATTTTTCCAGTCTATTAAACGGGTTTGTATAAAGAAAGCACTGACCATTTTGGGGAGGAAGTGGTGGTTGGGGTGTCCCAGTCCAGCCACTCAGTATGTGGATGCTCTCATCTTTAAGGGTGAAATGTTGTCTATGCCCTGCTGCTTTGTGCAGCACCACAGAATCTCAGCTCCTTGCTCTGAACTCCCGGGAGCCAGCGGGAATCAAGCTGGATGTGTGGAAGAGGGTGAGCATGCTCCTGTGCCTGTGGCTAAATCTTGTTTTCAGTCCTGCCAGCAATGCTCCGAGGGTGCACAGAAGCCAGATCTGCAGGGTCTGACCTGCCCCCCCTGGCCCTGCCCAGACACACAGCCATAAAAAGCAAAGTCATAATCCCTCTCAACACATAGCACAAAGTGGATTTTGAGTCTTCCCTTGCATTTCACATCTGGTCACTAAACTACTCTTGGTCTTGAATTGACAGGGAAATGTGGCCACAGCAGAAAGTCTGGGGAGTGAGATATCTAAATTTCTAAAAGGTAATTTAATCCTTAATTTACATACAAAACACACACCCACACCCACACCCACACACCCATCCACACCTATTTTGCCTGAAAAAATTGATAAGAAGAAGCAAGAGACGTAAACTGCACAAAATTATTTAGGTTAATCAAGACTAGGTGATGATCTTCAAAGTGTATAAAAAGATGGTGGTGTGAATGGAGAACGAGACGATGAGCAAAATTCAGTTTTGACATATGCAAAGTAATTTGCACAGAGGAGTTAATTGGAACAGTTTATACTCCTGGCTAGGCTCTAAATTAACTGTAATAACCCAGAAAAAAGATCTTTGTATCACTGGGAAAGCTCAAAGACTTAACATGTAGATATTTTCTAAGGAGTAAGAGTCATTGGAACGCAGAGGGAACAGGATAAATCAACACTGGAAGTATTGGGAAACTGCCAAAGAAATCACTGTTACACACTCCCCCCAAAATAATCTGTGTCTCAAAAGGGACATAGATGAAATAGCAGGATCCAGAGATCAGTTCTGGAAATGACTAAGTGCTTGGGGAGAATTTATGGGGCCTGCAGGGCTGAAATGGCCTGAATTTATTGTTGAATGAAAAGATTAAGTGGGAGATCTGATAAGCATAAGAAGTAATGAGCAGTGTTATGAAATTAAATAGTAGGTGACTGCACATCCTTTATCATGGAGCAGAAAACAGAAGGTCTGTCCTTGCACAAAGGTGGGAGCAAGCTCAGGAAAGCAAACACAGGGAGGGAGTTTTCCACACTATTCACTGCTGAGACTCATTTCTGGGAGCTGTCAATAAGGCCAAAACCTGGATCAATTTCAGGAGATCAGGCATTGGTGGGGATAACAGGAACCTCCAGACCTAGCCCAGTGAAGATTAAGAGCTAAGCAAAAGCAATTGCAGTGGATAAAGGTCTTTGTGAGCCAAGGCTTGAGCTAGGGTCTAGCTGCTGTCCTGGACACCTGCAGCACGAAGGGCACCTGCTGCAGCCTGCTCTGAGGGTGAGGAGTGTGGGTGCAGGGAGCCTGGGGAGCCCTGGGTGCCCTGGGAGTCCCGGGGGCACGCAGCAGGGCAGAGGCAGCAGCTGGAGAGCTGGTCCTGCTCAGGGCTGGAACGATGCCCACTGAGAGCCTTGGTGTGGGCACTGGGAGGTGAGAGGCGCTGTGAGCTGCACACCTGGGCACACCTGGGCACTCCTGGGCACACCTGGCCAGGTGTTCTGCCTGTGCCAGCTGGGGCTCTGCCTGCCCAGGCTCCCAGGGGGCTGCAGGAGGAGCAGACTCCACACTGCCCCCACTGCTGGTGCTCTGTCCATAGCCCGGGGCAGGAAGAACCAGCATAGAAAAGACAAAAGCTCAGAGGTCTCCTGGTGACCTGGTCTCCTGCTCACCTGAGAAAGGTTCTGTTTCAATGATTGGGGACTGCACATAATTTCACAGGGATCAGGAGGTTTGGCCTCTAGCCCGAATTTCTCCACTACCTGTAACATGAATTTGCTTCTTCATTGTAGAAAAGAAGGAAAAAAAAAAAATCAATATTTGCCAAATGAAAAACACCAAAGTCATTAAGGGGGAAAGTTTTGGGTTTTTTTAAGCTTCAGTTCATAACAAATAATGACAATTTGAAAGCATTTGGGAGGAAAGGGTAAAAACCAGAAGATTTGGCAAGGAAGGAATAATTTCACTCAAAGTGGTGTTGCAGCCGGAAATTCTAAGAATGGTGGTGTGGGAAACTCTACTTAATATGCCTAATATTGTTCATTCTCTGCCTGTTTTGAGAAGCAAAATTCCTATGTAGAGAGACTACTCTCATGGACATGGTTGTCTCCTGCTGAGAGAGAGGGAGATCATAAAAGCACAGCCTTGTGATAAACTCTGTGAAGCCCTTTAACACATTTAAAACATGGGCAGACAGCAGTTCCTGCTGCTGGGCATGAGCTGAGCCTGGCAGAGCCTGTGTCCTGTGTGTCTGTGCCCATGGAAGAGCTGAGCCTGTGTCCTGTGTGTCTGTGTGTCTGTGCCCATGGATGAGCTGAGCCTGTGTCCTGTGTGTCTGTGTGTCCTGTGTGTCTGTGCCCATGGATGAGCTGAATCTGTGTCCTGTGGGTCTGTGCCCATGGAAGAGCTGGGCCTGTGTCCTGTGTGTCTGTGTGTCCTGTGTGTCCTGTGTATCTGTGTGTCTGTGTGTCTGTGCCCATGGATGAGCTGAGCCTGTGTCCTGTGTGTCTGTGTGTCCTGTGTGTCTGTGCCCATGGATGAGCTGAGCCTGTCTCCTGTGTGTCTGTGTCTGTGTGTCTGTGCCCATGGAAGAGCTTGGCCTGTGTCCTGTGTGTCTGTGCCCATGGATGAGCTGAATCTGTGTCCTGTGTGTCTGTGTGTCCTGTGTGTCTGTGTGTCTGTGCCCATGGATGAGCTGAATCTGTGTCCTGTGTGTCCTGTGTGTCTGTGTGTCCTGTGTATCTGTGTGTCTGTGTGTCCTGTGTATCTGTGTGTCTGTGCCCATGGATGAGCTGAATCTGTGTCCTGTGTATCTGTGTGTCTGTGTGTCCTGTGTATCTGTGTGTCCTGTGTATCTGTGCCCATGGATGGGCTGAGCCTGTGTGTCTCTCCTGCCCAGCGTTGTTAGTGAGATAATGAAATAAATCTACTCTGCATTTGGCTGTGATTTGGTGGGTTCCATGGTTACCTGTATGTGTCGATTCACACACATGCTGAAAATTCCCCTTTAGGTATAAACTCTAACAACATCTTAGTTTGACTTTTGAGTTAACTACAGAAGATAATTTACTCTGAAGATAATTTCTTCATTTCTTTTTGACACAATTTCTCATGTATTAATTTTAAAAATGATTAATACAATACCTTACAGAATGATTGGCACAATGTGTGGTACCTGTCATCACCACATCCACGGCAGAAGGAACCCACCAGTGGGTGGGAGCATCAGTTTCCTCAAACTTTAGCAGCGAAGGGAAATACAGAAAATCTCAGAAATAAGATCTATTTTCTTAAGTGGTTCCCTATGCAAAACCACTCCCACTGGTACTGAAATGTAAAAACATTTGTGTTGCCTTGTTTGACAATTGGGAAGGTGGAGCGGTGGCCGGTGGAAAGTAAAACGCCCAGGCTAGATAAGTGTCCAGCCAACCTCCAGCCAGTAAGGCACTTCCCCAACACGAAGTCAGGGCCCGGTGCCTAGCGATGACAGGCTTACGGACGAGTGGCCGCAGTAGTGAGCTCCGAAGCCGCAGGATGAAATGAAGAGGCGACTCTCAGTCTCTTCAGGGAGGGTGGTTTTACTGGTAGGGAAAACGTGGAGCACGAGCTGAGAGCCCCGAGGCAAGAAAACCTCGGCTTTTACAGAGGGTGGGAGGGGTCAAAGATAGCAAATCAGAGAAGGATACACTAAGGATTGGCATAATCGGAGAACCAATCAAACACAGTTGTGGGAGGGACCCTGGCCCCTAACCCAATCACCCGACACCCTGGCCCGAACTATCTAGAAAAAGAGGCAGGGGTGTCGAGTGACAGGCAGGCAGCCAGGGGTGGGGGACAAGAAAGATACATTTAGTAACCAAGACAACTGGGGAGGGGTTTGGGGATTGACACAAACTGGTAACAGGGCAGGACCTTCTGAGAGAACAATGGGGGGAAAACTGAACAAACATAAAACACACCACAACAGGAAGGTATAAAGGGATGCTATCATAAGGAACACTTGCTCTGGCCTTTTTTTGGACTAACAGCACCAAAATCAAAATCAACCATTTTGTCTTGTCTTCTGTGGTTAATATTGTGCTTCAGAGTAGCAAAATTTTATTATCTCTTTTTTTTCTTTTTTTTTTTTTTCTCCTATCTTCAAGTGTCCTTTACAGCCTGTGCATTAGTGCACTGTCTAAATTGCAGCCTCCTCAGCCATCAGGATGGCTGACCAAAGAGGCGTCTATGGGGAAGGATACCGAGGGAACTCTCATCCCCATCCTGCACCACCCTCAGTGTTCCTATGTGAGACTGCTCATTTTTCAGCTTGGAAGAGCGTTTTTGCCTCCAGTACCAGTGGAGGACAGTGAGGTGGTCCCTATGCCTCTCCGCTCTCCCTCTGCACTGGGGAGGAGAAGGCAGGGCTGGGTGGGCTGAGAACAGCTCCCAGTTCGTGTTTGGGACTGCAGGAGCTCCCAGTTTGTGTTTGGGACTGCAGGAGCTCCAGGCAGAGTGGTCACACAGCAAGGGTGGGACACTGGAAGCTGCATCTCTGAATTAGCAGCATACAGGGACTCAAGGATGGAAGAGGGAAATGGACCAGAAAGTTCCATTTTGGTTTGGAAGTAGTTGCTACAAAATATGGGAGAAGCAAACTGAAGGGAATAAAATCAGCAGGTCATTGCTGTGGTAGGGAAGGAATTAAGGCTGGTGTTTCAAACAATGCATTCAGTGGTCTTAGAGGCAGGAGAAAGGAAATGCTTGAAGTATCTAAACTGAAGCTGACAGTCAAAAAAGTCCTAAGGAATTAATAAACTCATAGACTCCTGTGGAAATACAGCTTGTAATATTATTGCCTTTAACTTCCCTGTAGGCTTGTGTAGAAGAGGTGCTGAAATGCTGAAGGCCAGATCAAAACATTTTAAAATATTGTCTTCTTTTTTACAAAATTACACAGGCCATTTCTCTCATATGTAAATTAGATGTTTTGCATTGTGGTAATACCTAAACCTTCTGCCTGTTTTACAAAAGAACA
Organism: Molothrus aeneus; assembly: GCF_037042795.1. Lineage (NCBI taxonomy): Eukaryota > Metazoa > Chordata > Aves > Passeriformes > Icteridae > Molothrus > Molothrus aeneus. The sequence continues at coordinate 63,366,207 of NC_089651.1, read as the reverse complement.
AATAAATACAGAGATGAGATTTCAGAAAGACAACCCCAAAGCACACCCTCTGCCATTTGCCTTTCTCTCAGCTCCAGCCCAGCCTCTGGCTCAGCCAGGTGGGATCTTGCAGCAGGGCGCAGGTCAGAGCAGCAGCTCTGCTCCAACACTGGCGCTGCCCTCCACAGGCCAAGGGGACTCTGCTGTGGGAATCTACCAAACAAACAAAATTTGTTCCAATAATAGAGCTTTGCACCTTGGCTAAGAGAACTTTGCGAGATATGTCTCTATGTATTGGGTGTTTTTGTAGTTATGTTAGTAGTAATACCCTGCATACTTCGGTGTGTGTGACAAATGATGAATAAAACTATCAAAGAAGTTTTTATCATACAAGAGAGAGAGGTAGGAAATGGATTCACAGAGAGTTCTCGAAATCTCGCAGAGATGGTGGATGAAGGTATAGACATGGAGGAAGGTTTTGAATTAAGACCTTGGAACTGACAAGACTTTTTCACACAATGACTTGTGACTACTGTCAGGTGTAATTTATGCCCTTTCAACTGATTAGACTTGCAGAGCATTAAATTGCTGTGTTGTAATATAGCAATGCTTAGTGCAAGCAAGAAAAATGCTTTAAGCAAGTAATCAGCAGAAATATTATAGTAAGGCTATGAAACGCAAGTAATGAATGACACGATTATGAAGGTTTCTTTTTAGGTGAACAGAGAGGGGGAATTGTGGGAATCCATAAAATCAGAGGGTTTGGGAAAGCTGCAAAAGGCAGGCCTCAGAGAGAGCAGAACTGGGATTGCTAAGCAGCAGCCATGAGATTGGTCAGCAGAAAAATTTTTTAAACTGTAGAAAGGCAAAGACAAATAGAACAATGGTCTGTGTATTAACACTTGGCTAGAATAACTCCCTAAGCTACAGAAAAGTTTATCTAGCAAGATATTAAGAAGGTTAAAGCTTCATAATGGAGCTCTGTGCATTGTGTTTGAAGGCTCACAAGCAGGTATTGTATTTGAAATAAGCAAGCATTGTTTAACCAAAGGTACCTGTGCTTACAGTGGTTGGATGGAACTACTGTCAATGTGCTTTTGCTTTGTGGGATTGGTCACAAAACTCATCAAGTGAGTTGTGACATTGAGTTCTTGGTCTGCTGCTGGGCTGTGAGCTGCTGGCATCTTCCCATTGTCATAGCCATGGAATGAGGCTGCTGCTGGAAAATCAAACAGCTCCAGGCATGTTCCCAGCAGCCCTGTCCCGTTTGTGATCTGTAAATAGCCCCCGGCTGGCGTCACTCTGCCTCCAAGACTGAAATCCCCTTCCTTCCCAGAGATGGGCAGCGTCAAACCCTTGGTGGGCACCAGCTCTGACTGACACAGAAATCACCACAGTGCTCCAGATCACACTTCTGGTGAGACACGGGCCCTTAAAGATGCAGAATGAATATCTTCTAAAGCATGTGCAAGGTTTATTTCTTCATTTATTTACACACATAAAAAACATGACATTTACACTTTGAGCAGTGGGATGGAGAGCGAAGCTGGTCTGGATTTTTCTTTTCTCCTGCTTTTACAGCATTACTGTTTTCTTTACAATGAGATTATATGAGCAAGCAATTGGATTACTGAGAGCATCCAGCTCACATTTCCTCTTTTGAAAAGACCTGTGAAAATCTTTATACCTGTGCCAGGAAAGAAATAGAGATGTCATAAAGCAAGTGTCTAGCCTGCTATCTCTGCAATCTGATTATCCATGTAAGTGCACTTATGTTCAAAAGCACTATATTTTCCATTTCTTTATCTAGCTGTTTCTCAGAAAGATCTTCCTATTTCGTGTGTTTGAAATATCTGCTCGCGAGGGATATCCTTTATGTCAAGTAATTAGCTTTGTGAAATGCTCTGCCTCCTCTTCTCAGAGCTCTGTCCCTGGGGTTCCCCTCACAGATGTCACACACATGTCCAAGGAGGAGCCCTCACATCATCCCTCTCTGTGCCAGGGACGTGAGTGCTCTGCAAGCAGAAGTCACTTCATGGACCACTGCTGTCAGTGTCTGTGCTGAGGGCAGTGAGTTTGGCTGTGTTCATGGATGGTTGGGTGTGTCTGCTTCCCCCAAAACACAGCAAAACAACAACTCTGGTGAATTTCTTGGAAAGAAACTATTTTGATGGATACTACTTGAATAAGAGAGACAAAATCCTACCAAATAATTAGTCACACCCCAATATGCTTTGAGAAAATAATACTTTATTGTGTTTGGGTATTGTTATTACTAGTTTTTACTGTACAATCAGTTCTGCCCCCACTCCAGAGGTTTCTTTGTTCAAGAGAGAGCAGTGGACAGTGGTGGCCAGGGAGGACACTTGTGACTGAGAGGGTAAGCAATTGCTCTGTGCCTAGTGTAAGAGCCTGAATGAGGGATGTGGGACTGCAGGGGCTCTCCCAAATGCAGTTCATTGGATCCAAGGTGTCCCAGCAGCCCAGGGCCGTGGGTGACAGAGCTGTGCCCACAGCTGTCAGCTCCAGCTGCAGGCAGCCCTGGCACCCTTAGTTTAGGGTACAATGCATTAGAGACTTTTCTTTGCTGAGCATCTTCATCCAGTAGAACCAATCTATCCCTTAACTTTTACCTACAGCCCATCATAACTGCTGTAATTACCATATTCATGGTACTGCTCTCCAATCACTCAAAGTCAGCACATTACAGTTTCAGCTGGAAGTTGTTTCTCAGTTTTCTTGCACTGGAAAATTCTGAGACCTTTTTTCCACTTGCCACATTCGCTGCCTTGTTTGCCTGTGCTCTCTTTCTGCTTGGTGAAAACATCTTCTTGTTTGGGGTGGGTTTATCCTTTGCTCTAAGCCATAAAACCCCTTCTAACTAACAGACCCTTTGCCTCCTTGGTTATCCAGTGAGGCTGGCTCAGCAATTCTTTTCTTCTCTATCAAAACTTGCTTCCATCTCTATTCCTTCATCAGACTCTACATTCAAAAATCTTTCTGCTAAGCACACACACATCTGTGAGACTTTCTTGTCAAACTTTCATCCTTCCTAACAGCCAAGGCTCCAAAGGAAGCCTCCCAAGCTGGGGCTGATCCAAGCCAGCCAGAGCCAATACAGAGAGGGGACTGGGAAAGCAGGGTAGGATAGTAATGGAATTGCACAAAAAGTCTGAATCTTGAGTGGTAACACTGCTGAAGATGACAGGAGGTAAAGTTAGTGGCACAGTAAATAAAATGAAAAGTGTGAAGTTGAAGAAAAATATTTCTTAAAAACAATGCTGCTTCCAAAAGCCTGCTGAAAATGTTCAGCTTGCTGAAACAGAGAGCTGAGGAACACATAATCACAAATGAACAGTGTCAACTTTTTTAAACCACATGATTCTTTGGCAAACTGAAATCAGTAATTAAATGCAATGATAAATTCTGTAGGTAACCAAAGGGAAGTATTGACCAAAGCTGAGCAGAAACAGTGAGAAATGGAAGAAAATGTGTTTTCTAACAGGCAAAATACCAGAAGGAAGTAAAATCTATCACTTCTGCTCAGACAGCTAAATAAACCTACATCCAAGACTCTGGATAAATCTGGAGTCACTGATGGAAAACGCGTACCCAGACAGAATGTGGAACACAGTGCTGCAAACAGTGGGAAGACCACAGGAAAAATGGACCTGATGTCTTGTGGGTACAGCATTGGTACCACCCAGGGAAGCAAGGAGGAAGCCCAGGCATCCTGTCAGCAAAACAGCAGAAATTGTGACTGCTGCAAGAGATATTGGCTTTAACTGGTGATTATTATTGGTTTGCTTTATTTAATGTTTGAACTGATAAATAATGTAATTTCTTTTCCATTTATTTACCTATGCCTAATTGAACAGGATTAAGTGAGCAGTACAGATAATGAGGTTTACTGCTCTGAGGTTATTGTGCTAACTGTGGAGCTGACACTTTACAGCTATGAGGTTAGATTCATTAACTGCCTCCCCCTGAGCAAAGCCAAAGTACATTTTCTGCATGTGAACTGACTCAAAATTAATTCAGACTGGTACCTCAAATTCTTTGTCTTTCACATATAGAAGGGAAATAAAATGGATTCAAGTATTTTCCTTAAATGTTTGTTAAGATTCTGTTTTATCAGTCCCAGTGAATTCCTTTCCACTTCAGATATGCATATTTTCTACTTCGTCTCCATTTCATCTTTGCCCCAGCAGGAATGAAACCAGAAACCAGATCTCTTCTCATACTGAACTGAGCTGGAAACCAGTGATGTTAATCATGCACTGGTTCCCAGTTTCTGCAGTGCTGCTTTGAAGAGCTGCTCTCCCTGCCCTTGCTGCGCTGGTGGGGAGGGAGCAGGAGAGCACAGGGTGTTGAGGATGCCCGGGATCTATGGGATATATGAACATGTCACAGGGGCTCCTGAGTGAATCCTTCAGAGGGATTGTAGCCAGCCCAGTTCCACTAACGATTGCTTAATATGAGTAACTAGAACTGAATTAAAGCCGTGGACTGAGGTTCTCTCAAGTTTTGTCTTAGACTGAGCTTGTCTTGAGCTCTTGCTTAGTTATGTAAAAGGCAGCCGTGAGGCCAGTGGAAGCTGAGAGATAAGGAAACCACAACTTAAAGTCAGCTACTGACCCACTGTGAGAGAGAGGAAGAATCCAGTAAGATGCTAGAAGAGCCCAGACCAAAAATCACCTTTGGACAAAGAGGTGTGTGCAGGGTTGTGAGGGGTGGGTGAAGATCAGCTGCATGGTCTGTCAAGGTATAAAGGGCCAGGGATTCCTTTGTTTGGGGTCTCTCCCTGGAGGCACACATCTCTGTACAACAACACTGTACAAGTTGAATAAATTGGACTTAAAGCTAAAAACCCTGCTGCAGAATACTCAGGGCAGAGAAATTTTTGTACCAGTGACCTCACCTGCATCCCCAAAAAGACCAGCTGAAGATCCATCTCTCTAGGCACCCTTTGGGCTTCCTCATAGCAGCAGCCTCAGACAGGAGAGCTCTCAAGACATCCCTGTGAGCACGTGTGATTGTCTGGGTCAGCAGCAGAGAGATGGGCATTAATACCTGCCTGGAACACACCCTGTCCCCGTGTCCCAGATGAACGAGTCAGGTGTTTGGACCACATCTTTCAACATTCTGCTACCCGAAGCTAGTGGAAAGTATTCCTATTTACCAATCACTTTAAACAGGCATTTCAGAGAATGTCCATAGCTTTAGGGATGCCTGCTTTCATTTGGGAAGGAAATAATGGTGATTTTCTCTGGGATGCATTTTATCTTGTCAGTAAACATCACAGTGTCACCAGCCTGCTCTTGCCCCAAGTTGTGAACAGCACTGCACAGCTTGTGACATGTGGTGTTCATGCAGATCGTTTGGTATAGTCTGAGAAACTTAAAATGCGGTTCAAAAGGGACTAGAGGAGATTATTTTAATGAAAATTTCTATTATTTTTACTCTGGACACAGCAGCTCCTGCATCTGGCACAGGCCAAGCAGTGACCCTGGCCACCACATGCCCAGAGCCAGAGTCTGCTGCAGGCAGAGTGGATTGAACTCCACGGGCAGAGCGGATTCATTGCATTCAACCAAAACCACTTTAGTGATAAAACAGGGCTGGCAGGGCTGGTTTTGGAAGCAGGTCTCCTCTGCAGATATTGCTCAACCTCACCAACCAGAATCTCTGCAAAGCTGTTTCCTTCCTCTGCCAGGGAAGGTTTTCCCACAGATGTTGAGGTGGCCTAAACAGCAACTAATTTAAAAGCTGAAATAGAAATATATTTTTGGTTCATGAAGTACAAAAGTCCATGTTGATCCCAGACAAGGCTAGATTTATTTTTACTGCTAAGAGCTATTTAGGCTTCAGGTTGTTTGTTACCAACTTGCAATTCTGAATATTTTGATTAGTGCTTGAAGTCTTATTACTTGGTTTGCAACATTTCTGCCTGCAGGAACAACGACAGTGCATTGGAAAACTCATGTTTTTAGAGCTTTTAAAATATACAGTCTGCCTCAGAGAAGATTAAAGTGTGGCTTCTTTCCTTATCCAGGAATTGACAAAAATGTAACAGAATATATTTCAGGAGAAGGAGTAGCAGAAGAAGCAAATATTATAAATTCCAGAGCTAAATATTATGATTTCTTGTTCTCAGGTACCCATGAATTTTCCAGACAGATGTGTGGGCCAGGCTTTCTCATGGCACTATCGGTTAGAATGACTCATTTCTGTCTGTTTTAAAGGACTACTAAAAGTATTTTTTCCTCTGTACTCCTTGTACAGATGGGTAGTGAAGGTGGCTGTGGAAGTTACACATACACAACACCACCGTGGGAAGAGAAAATAATTTGGATTGGTTTGTTGATGGAAAAAGCTGCAAAGAGAGGCTGAAGCCATTAGGAAATATTGTGGTGGAGCACACAGAGGGATGTGGAGATGCGTGAGACATCGAGGCAGGGACCACCCACTCCTGCAAGGGGTGCGAGATGCCACCTCACCAGCTTGTGCTTGCCCTCATGGAAGGGGAAGACACACACCTGAGCTGCTACATGCTCTGAGAGGCAGCTTGTTCTCCTTTTACACAAAAGACATGAAAGCAAAGACTCACCTCTGGTATGTGGGCTGTGGATTGGAGACAGACACAGGACACAAACTGATCAGCCACAACTGTGGCTGATCACAAACAGCCGTGAGTTTAACATGACTGCCCCTTTCACAGGGGCTTTGATTTCCCAGGCTCAGATAATTGATTGAATGGGACCTCTCTGCCCAAATCTCTGGCCGGGGGTGGATCTGCATCTCAGCTAGAACAGGGTTGGCTGAGGCCTTTGCTTGGGATTGAATCCAATCTATCTCTGTCTTATCCCAGGACTTGTTTTCTCCTACGCTGGTTTAGGTGGCAGCTTCAGATTAGCTGCAATGAGACAACTCACCTCTACTTTAATTTTCCTTCTGTCTCTGCATGGCTGGTAGGTAAAAAGAGAGAGAGGGAGAGGTTGCGGGAGAGACTGTACTGCTAGCAAAGAATTGGTAATTTCAAACTGCCAGGTTGATGGCACCTGGCTGTCTGGTGGTTATGTTCCAGTACCAGGCCTCTGAGGGCATAATCGACCTCCCCTCCTATTCTGAGCCATGAAGAGAGGGCCTGGGGGAGGATGGTGAGAAGCATTTCCTGAGTAAAGGCCAGTCAGCCCTTTTCTGCACAGTGAGGACAGAATCCTGCTCATGCTATGGATGGTGCCAGGGAAGGAAGCTGCTGAGCACACTGGAACATCTTGGCTTCTGCTTGCAAAATGCTAACAGGGTGCACTGGGCTTTTCTTCAATGACAGCTTATTCAAGTGAGACCTGAAATTATAATTAGAAGTAGGATGCACTTGTCCTGTGCAAATATGATAATTGGTTCATAAATGTATAATGCTGTTAATTAGCATGTGATCTCTTGTAACAGAGGAATGTGTGTTGCTGTCTCCTGAGCCCCAGAGGACAGGATGATGAATCACAATTCAGTGCTCCTGTAGTACTTGGAAAGAAAAGAGCATCACTCAGTTCAGGCTCCTCAGAAACTTTGAGCAAAGGAAGGAAAAAAAGAGGAGTCTTTGCAAGGCCATATCTTTCTTGCTGAAAAGCTAATAATCATCTAATAGGAAGACAGAATTTTTTTTCCTGTTCAACAGTGGGAAAAAATCTTTTTACTCTTTACATTACTCTGTCATATCCAGTGATCTATGGTCACAAGAGCATGACTGAGGGACATTTCTGTTTGTATCCTAGCATGAAAGCTGTTGCATAAACCAGCAGTTAAAAAAAAGCTGCAAGAAAAATGTAGTAACACACACATGCGTGACCATGTTTAATATCAGCTCTAGTTGCAGGAATATAGAAAGTCACACTGGAAGCATAAATATATGGGTTCCAAGAACAGATGGCTCCATCCAGAAGACTTGTAACACTCAGTGTGGTATCATTCGTTATTCATGTAGCTGTTCACTTTGTTTCTCCTCAAGGTTTATTTGAACAGTTGTTTTCACTTGGAAGATATGCTCAGAAGCAGCTGCAAGCAGTTGGGGACTCAGCTTTTGTTCTGCAACCACATTGAGCTGGAGATACAGGGGCTTTCACTCTGCTTGGCTCTGTGACATAGTTTGAAGTGGGTGTCATCCACTGTCTCCGGGTCTGAACAGATATAAAAAAGGTGGCTTATCTCTCTCCCTGACTGAAATTCTGCTTCACCTTTAACAATTTTTGATGCTACCAAATATATTGATGGAAATAATAGAGAACACAGCTTTATTTCAAAGGAAAGAGAGCTTTATACAAACCCTGGGCACATCCTCTCTTGATATGTTTTGGGTTACAGCAAAGCATCTTTGGCTCAGAGATGTGTTTGCATAGCAGAGCTGCCATCAGCCCCTCTGCCAGCCCTGCAGGCTTTGGCTTTCCAGCCTCATAGGAAGATTATTCCTATAACCCATTGTTTTGGTTTGGAAAGCCAGGAGTCTGCTAAGGAAGGCAGGAGCCTCCCTGAAATGGAGAATGTGAACCCTCCCCAGCCCTTGCAATTGCTATAAATTTGAAATTAAGGGGCTCTCAGGCAAAAATATGGGAGCAGGAAATAACAGTTCTTTAATAGGGAAAGGGAAAAAAAAAAAAAAGATAAAATAAACAATGCAGTGAACCAAACCAACAGTGCCAGAGTCAGAGCCCAGCCTGACACCCTGTGGGTCAGGGTGCTGGCAGCAGCCCCATTGGAATTGTGGCTCAGCCCTCCTGCAGTGCCAGGGGTGGCTCTGCTGGAGCAGGGATCCTGGAGAAGGGTGGAGTCTTCCTCTGCAGATCCAGGGGAAGGAGAGGCAGCTGCTGCTCCTCTGGGCAATCCAGTGCAGAAGCCGTGCTGGTGTTCCAGAATCTCCAGATTATATCCAGGTAGGAATGCTTGGCTCCTCCCTCTGGGCTCACATCTCCCAATGGGCTGCTGTAGTTCTTATCAGCCATGCAGGGACATTCCATGGCTGTTATCAGCAGGTGTCCCCTCCCGAGGGAGGAGTGGGTGTGGTCACTCAGAGAGAGAGATAAGGCAAACTGCCCACTTGACAAAGGCAATCTGCCCTACAGGTGGTGACTGAAAGCATCTTGCATTGCAATCTTCAACACCCATTCGCACTCAGGACAGTTTAAATGCATGTTATTCTCATGGCTTCACGCACCATGGCAAACCAAGCGAAGCCCCACTAGCAGGAAGGAAGATGGGGATGCTGTAGGAGAAAAGCAGCAATGAACTGCCTGGCCAGGAAACAAGGAGGCAATGGTGGCAGTTCCCAGAGGGTGCTGAGGCCCCTCCTCAAGGTCTCTGTGGCACAGCAAGGACAAGGGCCATGGGGACGTGGAGGTGTGTGGAGCTGATGGAAGAGGGCTCAGTGTCTGAGCAGGGAGCTCTGTGTTTGAGAGCCCCCTCAGATGCTGCTTGGCACAGCACAGACCCCAGGGTGGGTCAGGCTGCAGTGGACTGCAGAGGCTCATCTGGTCCAGCCTCCAGCTCAGCAGGATTTTCCCAGAGCGCATGACACTGGAGTGTGTCCAGATTATTCTGGAATGTCTCCAGTGAGGGAGACTCTACACCCTCTCTGGGCAACTGTTACAGTGCTTGGTCACTGCACAGGAAAGCTGTTCTTCTTCAAGTTCAGGAACTCCCTGGGCATCAGTTTCTGTCCATTGCCTCTTGTCTTATTGCTGGGCACCCTGGAGGAGAGCCTGGCTCCAAAAGGAACCAGAACACTTTGGATTTGTCTGTAGTGACAGGAGGATGTGCACAGCCTCTGGCTGTTCCTCTGCCTGTGGGTTAAGGTCAGAAAAGAGATGATACAAAGCATTTTTCCCACAATTTTTTTAAAATTTACTCTATGACCTCAGCAGTCATAATAAAAAAATGTTGTTGTGGTGCTCTTAATCTGCACTCTGATGGCTGGTATTTGTCAGCTTTACAGTTTTCATTTCATTTGTTGCCTCCATTTGTAGAAAGAGAACAAATGTCTGAGAATGGATAATAAACCATCCAGCTGAAACAAGTACTTGGTTTAGGGAAAGGTTTCCTATTGCAGGACAAATGGATTTCTGAGAAGACATAAAAATGTGGCTTCTGGAGAGCAACATATAAAATTAAAATAAAAGCAAGAGAAGTTGCTGAAACAATCCCAGACAGACAATGGTTGAGTCTGTACTCCAGGAATTTATTGTGTGGAGGGCAGAGCAAAGTACATTTCTCAGAGTCCAAGGGCAGGGAAGAAACCAGACAAAAATAGATGAAGTGGGATTTGTGGCTTTTTTCTTTCTTATATTGGTTACAATGCATTTATGCACCCCCAACCAATGTGCCACATATGATATCCCAACTGTGTAAACACAATTGGTTTTTAAAGAGAAAATTTCAGGAAAACATTTGCAAAGATCTGCCTCTGGTTCTCTTGGCAGGGAAATCAGAAAGAGGGAAAAAAATAGAAAGCTAAGCAGAAGCCTGATTCCCCAAGCACTGATTTAATAACATCTTTCTGGTGCTATTCCTAGCCTGACTAGGTTCATTTATCTCACTGACCAGTGTGCTCAGCATCCTTCCTCACAACAGCTTTAGTGCCTTCAGGACTTTCAGATAAATCTTTTTTTTATCAGGGAGACAGGTCAAAATGATTACACCTAAAAGTGTGTAGTTTTAAGAGAGACTCAGACTTGCTCTTTATTGCTCTGGAAATTACTTCACTGAAAAAAACCCCAAACTCAAAGCTGAGATCTGGTGGCAAAATCAGGCTTTTGCTGCTTGGGCAGATCCAGGAGGGGTTGCGGGACACCCCAGCCCTCCATGCACCCGTCCCCACTCCCCTGTGGGCACTGGGCTGGGCTGAGCTCCCCACAGGAGATGCAGCCTTGGGGCCACCTGAGAGCTCGTGCCATCCAGGTAAAGTTAGTGGCACAGTAAATAAAACAAAAGGGGTGAAGATGAAGAAAAATATTTCTTCAAAAAAATGCTGCTTCCAAAAGCCTTCTGAAAATGTTCAGCTTGCTGAAACAGAGAGCTGAGGAACACATAATCACAAATGAACAGTTTCAACTTTTTTAAACCACATGATTCTTTGGCAAACTGAAATCAGTAATTAAATGCAATGAAAAATTGCATTTTTCTGGGAGCCCTGGCCAGGCTGGCACCACCTGCCCGTGGGCAGGGGGACACAAGGGAGCAGCTTCACGTCCTCCACAGTCCCTGAGGGCTCTCATCTGCCCTCTGCTCACCACGCCTTTCAGGGCTTGCAGGGGTGAGGGGAGGCCTCTCTGATAACCCAGTGCAGGGGACCCTTTTATTAATGACTCACAGGAGGAGAGTCTAGCCTTTATGACTCCAGAGAAATAGTGCTGCAGAGAAATTATTGGTAAGATTTCAGCTGCCACCATGGCTCTCTTCTGGGAAGATTTATCTATGAATCTGCGGGGCTGAGAGAGAGAGGAATTTTTCATTGCTTTAATTCACTCCCTCATGATTCCTTGTATATCTACAAACACACGTGCAGTGGCCACGTTTTTTAGACCTGCAGTCATAGAATAAAAAATATCCAATTGTGGTAGATACAGTGAAAAATTAAAAAAACATAAAGGCCATTTCCATATCTAACATTCCTAGTGTGTTCCTTATTCGGATTTTTATGATTGTCTGGTTAGAATTAGGAAGTTTATTTTCCTTTAGGAACCTGCAGAGCTGGAAGTGGTGAGGTAAGTTGTGGTGTTACAACATGTTTGAAACATATCTCTTTTAAACAATTTTGAACTACTAAGAAGAGGGTTAAAAAGAATATAGAAATTATTAAGTAGAAACCTTCAATTTTTTTTCTTTTTCTTTTGTGTCAGTCTTGATGTCTCAGCAGCAGTTTTTATCTCTGAAAGCCAAAGAACCCTGGAACTCATCTCTGTCTTTGGTTGAGTACAAACTCTCTGCAAATCCATCTGGGTCTCTGTTTATTTGTTTGCCCCAAAAGCATGTTCTGCTGTGCTTCCATTGAGATATGCTCTGTTCCTTTCCTCATTTTAGATCAATGCCCTTACTGATGCTTTTCTATGCAACAATTGCAATAACATCTCAAACAATGCAATTATATTCTGTGAGTTTTCCTTTATCTTAATTTCACTGAATAATTTCTCAGCTCTTTACCAATGCTCTTAAACTTGGCTGTCAGGTTTCAATCAGGTAATTTTCCTTCTGTAGCTTTGCAATGTAAGAATCTCTCTTCCATTAATGACAAAGGGTTTAGGGAAATCTTGGTTCAAAGAAATAAAATAGAGATAAATCTGTGAGAAGTTTAGAGAATTCCAAGCCTCGGAGATAAACTTCTGAGCAACCTTTCCTACACAGCTGATATTTTGCTCTTCTTAGCAAGCCATTTATTTATAAAGAGGGAAAATACCATGGCAGGTCAGAGGAGCAGAGAATTAGTTTTAAAATATGTTGTGATGTCTGATGTAGACAGCCCAGCTCTGCTGCCATTGGGATCCTGTCCAAAGGGTGTAAGGGCTGGATGGAAGTCAAAGCCTCCTGCACCATCAGCATGAATGATGATGGTGCTGGCCCTGGGAAATCCATATCAGGAACGTGCACTAACCAGAAGGATTTGGTGTCTTTGAACAGTGGACATGGTGTTGTGAGTGCTGTCCCAAAGTGAGTGTCTGTCTGTGTGTGTGTGTGTGTGTGTGTTTGTGTGTGTTTGTAGAAGTTTTCTCATCTGCACAGTGCAATGTGCAATGACCATGATCTGACATTTGGGATTTTAATCCACTGGTCTTTGAGTGTTGCTTTTTAATGGCTTTTCAATTATTCCTAAGAATGCCTTTTCAAATTCTGCAAGCGGGAGGAACTGCAAAGGCAAGTGTGGAGGTGCTGGCAGAAAATCACGTGCTGGTCTGAAGGGCAGAGGGGGGAGTGACCTGGATTAGCTGGCTGCATTGCTTCTTGAATGAGACAAATTGGTGAAATCCACTTTTGTTACACACTAGTCTGCTGTTAAAAGGCTTTCAACATTTACCTCCATTTCTATTTTCGTAGTCTAGCTTCATCTCACTTCTTCTGTGAGATGCTTTTGACTCATTAGAGTCCATGAAAGCAGAACTAATTCCTGAATCTTGCCAGCCCCCAAGTATTTTCCTTCTTGCCCATGTACCTGAAGCACCAGTAACACACTTCAGGAAGGGGAGTTGAAGAAATTGTCTGGTCAGTAAAAAAATCTTTTAGTGCATTATTCATGTCTTAACTGGAGATAAATGGCCATATGTGACACAAGCAGTGATATATCATCTGCTGAATTCTTGCATTTTTATCCCAAGGCTCAGCCATTTTGCAGCACCAACGTCTCCACCATGCAGGCAGTAATTGGCTGTGACCTAATTTAGATCCTAAATAACTCCAGAAACCTTCCAGTGTGGCCTTCCAGACAGTCTCAGTGGAAGGCAGTGCTCTCCTGATGCTGACATGATCCCCTTCCCCTCCTTGTGCAGAAGTTAGGAGGATTTCTGCCTGCCAAGGCTGACTGGAGACCAGGGGATGCTTTGCAGCCCTTGGCTATGACAGCACCCAGCCCATGTTGGAGCTTGTGGGGCCAGGAGGTGACTGGCCCCTTTCCCTCTTTGTCACCCTCCAGTGCACCCAGCTGGGGCTGGGGCTGGGGCTGGGGCAGGGGGTGCTCTGGCACCCAGGGAGCCCCAGGTCTCTGCCCAGCCCCAGGTCCTGCCCGCTGTGCCCCTCTGTCCCTGCACTGCTCTGGCACCCAGGGCTCAGGGCTGTGCCCAGCCCCAGGTCTGCACTGCCTGCCCTCTGTGCCCCTCGCTCCCTCCTGCTCTGCTCTCCCACCGCTGCTCCTGCATCCAAAACAGGCCCTGGCTCTGCTGCCTTGGCCCAGCTCCCAGGGCTGAGGAAACTCTCATTTACAAATAACTCATCTGGACTTTGGACTCAAGCTCACTGTGTGTGCGGGTTTGCATTTACCACCAGCTTTTAACAATAATTTTTCTTGGAGTTCAAGCTCTCATTCCCTCATTTTGACCAGATGTTCTGTGCTAGGACACCACAGTGGAAAGTGGTCTGGGCATGTGCCTATCCAGCAGGAAGCATCATTTATGGATGGAGCCTCAACAGAGCTTTAGTTAATGGCTGGGTTAGAGCAAAACAAGGGAAGCAGGAAATGAGCACGGACCGAGAGCTGCCCTGAGCAGGAATCACAGCATCCACAAAATGAGCCAGATATTTAATAATGCATGACAGACTGGACAGAAGTGATAATATCCAGGAAAATATTAGCTGTTAAGAGAAAAAAATACAATAATAGCACATATTTTTCTAGGTGTAGCCAATTTGTTCCTCTCTGACAGTTTCCACCTTCTCCATCTTTAAAACTTGAGCTCAAGGGTGTTTTCAGGTCTCATTCTTGCATCTTTAAAAATAAGACACCTCCATATAAGCAAGATTCTGCATGACTCAGGAGTTTTGTGAGGTTCCAGAACCAATGAGATTAGGCAGTACTTTTTTAAGGGGAGAAAATAAAAAGTATTATAAATCTGAAGAATTTTTAGCGACTTCATTTTGTTGTTGAGCACTTTTACTGCAGAGTTTCAACTGAGCAGCTTATCTTCAGTTGTCCTTGGGCTGCACATTTTCTAATTTCAAAATAACTTTGATGCTGGGGTTGGGAAGAGCTTCTCCTGATTTTGTGTCGTGGCTCCAAGAGAAGTGGCCAAAAGCAAGTTAGGTCTGGATCTCCCCCCAGAACAGTGCACAGCCTTGGCTTGGGACCCAAAGTTTCTGTTTGCTTTTATTTAAAAATAACTTTTAAAAAATCACCCATTGACTAATTTAAAGTCAAAATGGACTTATTAAAAGACAATTTACTTTGAGGATGAGGAAAATAAAATGCTATGTTTTGATAATGCAGGCTTTTAAAAATTCTTTGGAAATTGGGTCACAATTTATATTGAAGTCTACAAATTTCTTTACAACTTTAAGTATAAAACACTTAAAAATTATCTGTGGTGCTAATTTTTTTTCATTGTTGCTGATGTTTTATAACAATTTAAAAAAACATTTTCCTAATGAGCTTATAATTGTCTTCCATATGTATCACATAATGAGCGTTTTGCTGTCACTTATTGAACATCCTTCTGTCACTAATCAGTCCTCCATCAACCACTCCAAGTAGAACTTTAACATGAAGAAAGAGGTACATGAAGTTTTTTAAACACTTTTAAGTCTATGTTGCGTGATCTTGGAAAATGAATTTGTAATTTTTGTGTCCAGTTCAGAGCTCCAAGTTCTAACAAGGTAATGAGAGGGGAAAAAGAGCACACATTCAGAAGTAAATGAAAGATTAATTGCTGCTATTTTGCTTTCATTTGATTTTGCTTTGGTGTACTAGAGTGAATATTTATGAACATAAGATGTAACTTAGGTACCCAATTCTCTTTCAGAAAAAAAAAAAATCAAACAGATTAATTGATTTCAAAATTTGTAACATGTAGTCCAATGTTCAGTTGTATCATCAATCAGCCACACAAGGATCAGGGTCAGTGTCATACTCCACATAAAATGATGTTGTTTTGCTTTTCTTATAGGAGCCCATGGTTTGGCTGTTGATTCCTTTGTTGCTTAAATAGGTGTTCAGAAAGGTAATTCCCACATAACATAAAAATTATAGTGGCGTTCACTGAGTTTAGGCTGATATGAATAAAATTTCTGATTTTTAGGTTTGCCAAAGACATTTCTCTTTCAATTAGTACCTCATCAAGAGCCTTGAGATGTCCAAAGAGGAACATGGTAGCAACAAACAAGCAAACACAAGAAAGTGAAGCTCTCCCCTGGGATTTCCCCCCTTCTGCTGTGACCAGGAAACTCCTGCTATGAAAGCAGGACCCCTGTGAGCTATCCCAGCAAGGCACTCAGCAAAGGGGAGATTGTGATGAGTCTGAGAGGAAGGAATGGTGCCAAATTCAGAACGGGCCCATGAGCATGGACAGTGGGCATTTGCTTGTAGTCCTCAAGTGCAGAGGTGAGTTTTGGGGAGTCACTCCAAAGGACAGAGCCAGCATGCTGAAGCTGATGTCAGGAGCAGGGAGGATGGCAGGCTGAGCCCAGTGTCACCCCTGTTCCTCTGACAGCCTGGGCCTCCAGGCAGACAGAGCCATCCGGAGCTCAGCCAGGTCCTGCTTGTCCAGGCAGCTGTGACCATGGGCTGGTGTCCCTCCCAAGAGTCCCCTTTTCCCTTTCTCCTCAAAAACTGTCTTTGTGTGTAGAAAAATGGGTCATCCCAGTCATGATGAGCCATAAATCACTGAGCCTTTGCAGGGGTTGGGCTCAGGGAGCTCAAGTGGGAAAGCACAAGTGAAGCTCCTCCTTGGAGGCCTGGACTTACAGCTGTGTGTGCTGTTCCACATCCTGGGACAGTTCAGCGTTGAATCCTGAGGTCCTGCTGCCATCTCTATTGCCAGTTCAGTGCTCCTTGATGCCACCAAAGAGGATGTTTTTCCAGTTTTAAATATGTGTCTGGTGCAAGTGACACTGAAGTAAAATGCTCTAAGGTATTAGGGATAATATTGAAAGAAGGAACCCACTGTCTACTCCAAAATCTCCTGCATGCCTAAACACTGAAGGCATTTCTAGTAATGAGTGACACATCTCTTAATGAGTCAGAGCAACTAGTTCTTTGTTACAATTCACTGCAACAACAGAGGGAAGGATTGAAAGTCCAAGAATTTTGTTGCTGGCTTTGCCTAGAATCAAAAAATCTTGTCTTTGTTGAAAAAAATTGACAATTCCAGTAGGAATGCTTTCATAACAAAAATTATTTAAAAGATGTATCCATTTTGAGGAGGCCAATTTCTGCTTGGCTGTAACAGATAGGAGTATGTTTTAGGTGTTCATTTCTAATATTAAAGCATAAACAGGAGCACATGATCCCATCTAAAGATTTAGTTAGGGATTTTTGAAATATTTTACTTTGAAATGCTTATGTTTGAAAGGTGAAAGTGTCTAATGTGTGGGTGGTTTATGTGGGAAGGAGAGAGCTGAGCTCAGTGGAAGCCCTTTGGGTATGTCTGCCTCCTGGGCAGCTGGCTCACACTGGGACCAGACACACTCGTGCTGATCATTGATAACACTGGCATCATTCACACTTGTGCTGATCACTGGTAACACTGGGACCAGACACACTTGTGCTGATCACTGGTAACACTGGGACCAGACACACTTGTGCTGATCACTGATAACACTGGCATCACTCACACACTTGTGCTGATCACTGATAACACTGGGATCATTCACACACTTGTGCTGATCACTGGTAACACGTTTCCTCTGGCATGTCTGCACTGCTGTGGTGTGGGGCTCGCTGACAGGACAGTGGCCCCCATGTGCCAGGCTCTGTGCCATGGAAGGGCTTGGCACCGAGGCTGCAGGCCAGGGCTGACAGGACAGCGGCACCCACGTGCCAGGCTCTGTGCCATGGAAGGGTTTGGCACCAAGGCTGCAGGCCAGGGCTGACAGGACAGCGGCCCCCATGTGCCAGGCTCTGTGCCATGGAAGGGTTTGGCACCAAGGCTGCAGGCCAGGGCTGACAGGACAGCGGCCCCCATGTGCCAGGCTCTGTGCCATGGAAGGGTTTGGCACCAAGGCTGCAGGCCAGGGCTGACAGGACAGCGGCCCCCATGTGCCAGGCTCTGTGCCATGGAAGGGCTTGGCACCGAGGCTGCAGGCCAGGGCTCTGCAGTGAGTGGGCACACGTGGGGTGGGTGCTGAGCTGGGACCCCCTGAGTGCCCACTGTGCCAGGACCCCCGACCCTGCCCTGCTCACAGGCACTGCCAGCTGCCCCCCAGCTCTCCTCGAGGCTCTCCTGCCTTCCTCCCTTCTCACCCAACTTGTTCTGCACATTTTTGTGGCTTTTTGTATTAGAGTTCTGTCTGTGTGAAAGTTCTGGTGGCTTGGCTAGATGCTGCTTTGAGACTGGGTCTTCTTCTGCAGATGAAGAAATTAATATCCCTAAAAAGCCTGAAGTGAAGGCTTGCACAGAAACATGTATACAGTATCAGCAATAAAGTACACAGCATATTGTGATTGTGGCATGCATTGCACTGTAAGTAATTTTATTTGGATTCAGAAATGAGATTTAACAAGAAACTGTGAGCTTATTTATTGCCCAGAGTGACTAACTGCATAAGCCAATTGAATGTTAAAGTGTAAATATTTTCTTGATAATAAACAAAGAGCACATGTTATGTCTAGTCAGAATGAGCACAGTATCAGTGACTGTGCTTTGCATGTTTTAATGGTTTCACTAATGGACCATTCATTCATCTCTCTTCCAGGAATTTGTTTCAACATTTCATTTTCCTTTAAAGGCATTTGAAGGCTTAAAAAGAAAGGAAACAAAATACAGCCATTCCTTTTGCTTTCTCCTCAGAGTGAAATTTTCTTCATCCACCCACAGAAAAGTTGATGTTTCCAAACTCCTGCACAGGAAATACATTGGAGTAGTTCTGGAGAGGTTTGAAGCATGCTAGTCATCATTTCTATCCTGTTTAACCCTGCATTATTTGGCTCATTATCCTTAGGTGTAACAAGCAGACAGCAACAACTGCAATACAACAATTCACATTGCAGTGCTGGTAATTTGGACTTGATTTTAACCAAACTAATGAAGCTCTCCATTATCCTCATGGGAGATGCTGAGGGTGAGTTGAGTGATGTGAATCCCTCCACAGACTGTAAGAGCACAGAGCACCTCCCTGTCACCTGTGGGCCTTCAGAGCAAAGTGCAGGAGAGGCAGCAAACCAAGGAGGGATATTTCCCACAACCACCTTAACTCAAGTTACTCAGTATATCACATAAAATTATTTAATGGTCCTCTTTGGTCTTAAAATCCATGTTCTTAACAAAATGCAAGAATGAACAGAGATGTCTCCCTGGGATCTTGCATTATGCATGTCCTCCTCTGATGGTGGAACTCTGTAGACAACATATGGATGATGGTTCATCGAGTGAGACTGTCTTTTATAGGTAATAATGCAAATAAATTGCTTTATCAAGGTGCAGACTACACATTTCACACTCTTTTGAAGCCCTTAGCCAGATTTCAGAATCATATTTCATTTTGCTGAGGTACAAAATTTTTTGCATTTATTTCTTTCCCATTTCTGGTTTTCTTTCCTTGCCTGTGCCCACAGAAGAAAAGGTTGCTACTGTATGATCAGAGTAAAGGCAAACCCAGGTAAATCTACATAGGTGTCCAGCCCAGACTTGCAGCTAAGCCTGACACCTGTGTGCAAACATCTCCATTCCAGAGCTGGTACCAGCTCTGCTCATTGTTGATCCTCTAGACAGAATTCTTATGATCCTATGGATTATAAATTTCAGTACATAACAGCCATCATGACACTTCTGAAATGGAGGTGAATGGGTTCCAGCATTTACCAGCATTTTTATCTTATAATAATTTTTCTTCATTTTCTTCTGGTTTTCCCCATCCTCTCTAGCACACACTGGGCACGTTTGAATAGTATGCCTGAAACTGCAGCATCTTTTCAGAACACTCTTCCTTGTGTAAGGAAATACAAGACTGTAATTGAAAGCCTTGTGTTAATACATTGAGCTGTCATAAACATGAAAGTGCTGATGGAAGAGAAATTCATACATATTCTCTTCTAGTGTGTGTGATGAACTGTGAAAAATCGTTCTTTCAATGTATTTCTTAGAGGGGGAATGATTAAAGAACTGTTGAATTTGAAGGCAGAGATGCCTGTGCAGCGTTTTGCCAAAAAATCTCACTGTTACTACTTATTGCTGTGAGCAGACAGACCCCTGCCTGCTGACCCAGCTGCAGCACTCTTGTCACAGTAATACAGAAAAAAGTGAAAACTAATGTCAGCAGGACTGGCTGTTGGAGGAAAGTTTTGCTTTCAAACTACAGACACAGACATATATATGGTACTGAAGAAATTTGGATGAAAAGATTATTTATTTAAGTAAAAACAATCCAGTTGCACATTGCTTCTGCTAGTAGGACAATTCATACAGGAGACGTTCCTCTGGATTTTAGTTTTCTTCTAGCTGAAATTGATCTTTCTCATTCAGCTTTCTTGCTATTGTTTCCTAATTCTCCACATCCAATCCTTATTAACTTAATTCATATTTTGCCTGTAGCCTTGCCTGTAGCCTTGCAGAAAGCCTGCAGGGTCCATCACTGGGTGCCACGATCTCCTCCACAGGAGCTCTGAATTCAGGAAAAGCCCAGGAAGTGATGGAGTGCCGTGTAACACACTTCTTTCTGATTCAGAGTTGGTGTTTCAGGAATATGAGGTAGGAGAACTTGCTGCATGGAGTTCATTTCAGAAATGCCATCTCCCCGCACTGCCATGCAGAAGCAAAGCTGCAGGAACGTGTCCTGGGGGAGGAGAAGCTCTGCTCCTGTGGCTGCTCCCACAAGTGCCAGCTCAGCAGCTCCTGAGGCACACAACTGTGCTTGGTTATTTCCAGGGGGAGACAGAGAACAGTGCTTTAAGAGGAGGAGGAGTAGCAAACACACCTGTGATCATCTCCACCTATCAGGTGCTGAACACGTTGGGTGTGAAAGCATTGCTGGCTCCTGGTCATGGGCCTGGTCTGTCAGCTGGGAAACTGAGAACACAAAACTTGTGCTGAAGAGGGGAGTTCACAAGGAGGGAAGCACGGCTGGGATGGGTCTGGCCCTTTTACCTGTCAGCAGGAAAGTATTGCTTACCCTACTGTCAGCAGAAAATTGAAATGTCTTTTTCTTTCTTGGAAGGGCATTTATTTTGCAGTGGTTAGTGCCAAATGGTGATAAACATCCTCTGAAAGAGGAAGAGATGCCTTGCTTTGGGCTTTTTACATTTGAACAGCTCCTGAGCAGAGGCCAAAGCCGTATCTGTGAGTTTCTATTGGCAGAGCTTTGGGACTGATTCAAAAGGAAATTTTGGAGCATTTGCTGGAATTTGATGTCACTACGCAAACAGTTTTTAGTGCAGTAGTAATAGGACAATATTTCCTGATCCATTTATTTCCTGAACACTGTTTTATTATTACTGAAGAGTTCAGTCACCACAGGTACATTACTTCATTTTCTAAGTTGTTTCACTGTGAATGCTCACACATACCACACAATTACATATGTAAAAACTGTATTTTATATCATCGTGCAAAAGCCTCCCTTCACTTGAGGTGGTCAGGTGCTAAGGAAACAAACCTTGTGGTGGATGAGAAGAAAGGAATAAGCACTTCCACACAGAAACACAAGTGTGTGAATACAGACAGCACTGTCAGCTCTGTCAGAGACCCTGAGAGAGAAGAAAACCTCTGAGAATACATGAATTTAATTGAAAATGTATGAAATATCATCAGTGAATCCCCGGCTTGCAGCATTCATTTAAAATGACTAAGAAAGACTTTTCACAGCATTTTTTCCTGGGGACATAAGTCAGAGTCAGTTGTAGTTATGATAAATACAAGTATTAATTGCAGAGGCTTGTATGCCAGGGCAGATGAATAGAAATGCATTTGCTGAATGCTGGAAGCGGGAGTAGCAGATGAGTAAATTACTTTTAAAATTTGCATTCAGCTTTAAAAAAGAAGTTTTTATATTAGTACCATCTGTGTTGGCTGCAGCCTGTCTGGCATGGAGCAATGTGTGTGTGCAGTTCTGGAGATGAGGGTCCCTGGGCTTGGAGCTGCTGGGAAGCCCCTGAGCCTGAAGCAGAGTCCTTTCCCCTCCCCATGCCAAGGCACGAGACCTGTCTTCCCAGCCACATCCTTCCCAAGCCAGGCAGCTCCTGAGGAGGGGCTGTGGGGCTTTGGTGAACATGGCTGCAGAGCCTGGGCTGTGTCCCCCTGCAGGATCAGCATCTCCCCGTGCTACCATAGCTGCAGCTGTGGCCCAGACCACACTGCCAAGTGTTTTATCAAGTGTTTTAATCATGGCAGCCTAAAGCATGATCTTATTATTAATTTCATATAAAAATTATATTCCCATTTTATGTGCTAAATGTAAATTACAGAGGGCAAAATACACAGACAAGCTTTTCTGTCAGGCAAATATCCTTGAAAAAGCAAAATCAACTAAACTCTGTCCCAGAACATTTCTGGCAGCTATAGCTGCTGGATCATGCAGAACAGACACCTGGTTCTGTGTGTGTCCCACAGCACAAGCAGGGCCCTGGCCTGGAAACACGGCTCCATTTGTGCTGCTGTCCCCATTGTCCCCGCTGTGCCACCAGCAGTGGTCACTGCCTACAGCACACACCACAGCACCAGATGCCTGGCACATGTCTTTGGAAGCACACGAGGCCCTAATTGCCTGTCACCGCTTTAGTTTCCAAATATTATTTGCTTGGTGTTGATAATTTGCTGATTACCTCTTCACCTCAAAGAAAGTAGAGGGCAAATTGGAAATGTGAGTTGAGCATTGGTTTCAAAAAAATCACCCAAGAAACAGGAGTTCAGCATTCAGGAAAGAACAGGTAAGGACCGGCAGACAGGAGGCAGTGACTGCTCCAGTGACTGACTGGGACGTGCATCATATTTATGGGGGTGATGTAATGCACCTGACTTTCCTTGTTTGTAGCTGTGCCACCTTTCTGTGCATGTCAGTACCTGCAAAGTGGATGTTGTGCTCTCTCTCAAGGATGAAGGTGAGCACTGTGGGGAGAGGTGGCAGGGTCTGCACAGGCTCATTGGACTGGGGGCTCCAGCTCAGCCCAGGGCTGCCCGTGACCCCTCCACCGTGCAGGGAAAACCCAAATGGCTCTCACAACTGCACTCACACCCACTTTATTTATGCTGGCATCAAGGGGCCTGAAGCCATTGCTGACATCTGCCTTCTGCGGCCTGTAGATGTTTAATGCAGATAAATATTCAGCTGCTAAACACTAGTAAACAAGAATAAACAGCTTTGATTGCTATCATGCTCCGCTCCAAGGCAAAATGTACCAGAGCACACATGTTCTGTATTCAGTATTTGACACATGCTTCAAAATCAATTTTAAAGACAGCTAAATGAGGAAAAACTGATTTTTTTTTTCTGGCCACTAATTAACAAGAGAATTAATTGTTTGTCACCTGGGTTCAAAAGCAGAACAGCCAGTAGAAAGCAAGCAGCTCTTATAATACTTTCAGTTAATATTTTAGAAAGGTTTTCCCACAGACAAAGGAAAAGCATGCTGTAGTATTATTAGTGTATAATCTTCTCTGTTTGGCTTGTCCTGTTAGTGGCTACAGTTGGTCAACCTTTGTAATAATAATTAAAAAGAGCGAATAAATGCTTTTCCTATCCCTCCAAACACTTCCAGTCTCTAATAAGGTCTGTGTTAGCCACTGGCCTGTTTTCATTCAGTGCTTCTCATGCTCAGTGTCCCACAGGAGCAGCTCAGGAGGGCACCAGCAGCCCAGGAAGCTGCCAGGCTTCCACAGGGGGGATGCTGGGGAGGCTCTTCTCCAGCATCAGCAAACAGTGACTTCCAGGCTTATGTTTTCTTACTAGGGCTTTGAGGAGGAGAACATTCAGATGAAATTTGATCAGTAATTTCCCCCAGATGAGATCTGGAGGAACTTATGTGCACGGTGTAGAGCATGGTGGCAATTGTAAACTATTTTGTTTTTTCTGGGGTGAATCCGGAGGGGGCCTGGCTGCTGTGATGCAAACTGGGGGAAATACTTTGGTTCATGTCCAGGACAGTGGGGAAAGCAGCTGCTGGCTGACAGGGACAGGGGTCTGGACCAAGTCCTGAGCTTTTCCCAAAGGCTTCAGCACCAGCCCTGTGGGTGCTGGTACCCAGGCAGGATGTGTGCTATGCTCCATCCCATCTCACCCAGGACAAAACAGCTGCTCCACAGATCCCTGCATGGCTCAGCCTTGCACCTTCCCAGTGCTGTGGGACCAGTGCTGCACTGGAAGGATTTTTATCTTAAGGCCTGCTGGTTTCCTCATTCCCTTCAGGGACTTGAGAGTCCCCTGAGAGCTGGCAAGGGGGTGCCAGGTCCCGAGCTGCCCCTGTGACCACTGGCTGCCAGGGCTTTTCTCTGTTCTCTCTGAGAGGCCACAGAAACTTGCTCTGTTTTATACTGAAGAGGCTTTGGCATCAGTTGATCTAAATGATTAAATGCTCATCACCAATTATTTTTAATTATTTAGTGAGAGATTTTGTCTGAACTGATGACACTGCTCCTACCTCTACAAGTCACAGATGCTCTGGTTCCTAAGAGAGTGAATATTAATAAATGTTCTGGCACATGCAAAAAAAAAATAATCTGAAGCATTGGTGAAGCTGAAGAAAGACTTGAGATATATTGAAAGTAATTATTAATGAAAATCATTGATGAATGAAACCAGTGCCTTGAGTCATAAGAAAACACATGCAGGTTGATGTGGGAGGGGCCATGGCAGAGCAGGGCCCAGGCTCTCTCTTTGCTCTGGGGAGTAGCAAAGACCTGCAGTGTGTGAAGTCCTTAATCTACCAATAAAGGCGTGGCTTGCTGAGAAACCTTCCACACTCGAGCAGGATTTGTGACACCACACAAGCATCACACGAGGCACGTGGTCCTCTGAAAGGTGCTGAAACAGAAAAGGGCATCAGTAAGTGAGCCAGAGGAGACTGTGTCTGGCCAGGTAAGGCATTCCCAGTGCCCCAGCTGTGCCACAGCTCTCAGCTCCCCAGAGACCTCCCCAGACTGCAGAGCAGGGGCTGTCCTGCCATGATGCACAGCCCAGCAGGCTCATCCCATCCTGGGACAGGTCCCACTCCAGGCACATCCTGGGCAGAACTGAAGGGAGGAGGGAGGAAGCTGCTCTGGGATCATCTTTGCAGCACAGAGAAGTGACAAGTTGAGTTCAGCAGAGGTGATTTCTAATACAAACAGAACTTTCTCTTGTTGTGACTGTTTAAAAATAATAAACTGATGTTTTATATATTTATTTCAAAGATCAAATTTTTTTGAAAACAATCCTGCAAGCAGCTGGTCACACATCCTTCCATGTGAGTATTTTGAGGAGAGTGACCGCCAGTGGAGGCTGTAGGAAGGAGACCCACAGGGAGACCCTCAGGGCACGTCTTGGCCCCGTGTCTGGCCTGGCCACAGCACAGTGAGAGCCCTGTGGCCGTTGTTGGGCTGTGTGTTAGGTCAAACCCCTTGCCAGCTGCTATGGCAGCAGCCTGGCTGCACAGAATCATCATTCCCATCAGCATCTTCATCCACGTCTCTTGCTGTGCACAGCCTGTTCCTCCCTCACACCGAAGGGAAGTGAGTCTCAGAGTCCATCAGAATACAAAGCCAGTAATGCCTCCAGCATTTCGGTTCGACACTTCTGCAGAAGTTGATGCTTTATGCAATGTGCTCTGTCATGGAAAAGCTCAGAGGAGATGAGTTCCTCACTGTGGGAGGCAGGCACTGCCAGGCACTGCTGCTCTCTGCCGGGCACAGCACACGGCAGTGGCACTGCTGCCCCACAGGGAGGCTGGGCCCGCAGGGCTGAGCACAGCTGGGTGCCACACACCCTGCTGCTGGCTACTCCACGTAATGAGGAGATAGTTAGTTATTTCAAATTAGAATGAGATTCTGATCTAAGAGAGAATCTAGTATCTAATGATATGTGCCTGGCTATAGGTGATAATTTGAGTTTGTGGAGCCTCTGTAATTACATTTTATATGTGTGCATTTTTGTGATTACCAGTTAACTGCAAAGTGATTACATGAATATTTATGCTTGGCAGGGTTAGACACTGCTAATACACAGGATAAGCATCATTTTTTCCTCCTTGTAATTCTTTGTGCAAATATCTGGGATTTATATTAGGATAAAGGCACCTCATCTGGGGTATTCACATACTCTTTGAACAGAGAGAGACACAATTCACTCTCCCAGGATTTCTCCTGGGGAAGGCAGTGAGAAATCCTGGGAGAGAGAACTGTGTCTCTCTCTGTTCAAAGAGTATGTGAATACCACACTCACTAGCAAAAAAACCCACTAAGGCCATGCTTCTTATCTGAGGCATCAGTTTGCACAGTGCTGAAACACAGCACTTGTATTTTGAAATACAAATACTGTTCTATGTGATAGTTTATATGCTATTCTTAAAGGCATCCCCAGGGTCCTGGGTGCCACATCCCATGCTGTTATTTGATTCCAATACCATGCTGCTGGTTACTCCCACGTGCCCAGGCATCCCCAGGGTCCTGCTCTAACTCAGGGCCAGCGGGTGCAAGCCTAACCCCCTCATTGCTCCACTCTCAAGTGGTTCTACTCTCCTCTCCCTCCTCTTCCTCCTCCCAGCTGAGTGCCACTGCTCACCTGTGGCCACAAGCCTTCAGCACAGAGTAGGGAACTGGTCATGAGAATGGGTGCAAATGCAGGTTTGGAGTGATGTTTCCTGCCCTGAGGTGGAAAATCAGCATCTGCCTGCCCAGTCAACCAGCACCGTTTATTCTGCTACTGCCCAGTACTTTCCAGCAGTGTGGGTGTTTCAGGTGACAATTCTCCACCCAAGGTATTTGCCTGAGGCTTTCCCAGCCCCAAGATCTCCTCCCAGCCTCCTGGTTGGCATTGCAGTGGCTGTGGAGGTAATTTAACTCCACCAGAGTATTCCCAGCTTTGCCCTCCTGGCACGGCCTCCCAGGGAAAACCAACAGTGAGTGTGATGGGAAGGGCTGAGCTGAACTGTTGTGTATCTTCTCAATGGAGTGATAATAGTGCAACAAAGCCAACCCCACGGGATCCGATTGTGCTGCCCTGGATCTCCTGGGTGCTGCCACTCTCTGCTGCCACCGATTGCCCATCCCAGCTGCTCCAGCAGGGCCAGGCTGGGATCACTGCCAGGCTGGAAACAGCAGGGGAACCAGGGGAGGAGCACAAATCAGTGAGTGGGCTGGTTATTCATCAGCAGCAAGCACTGTACAGCACTGCTCTGCAGGGCGTTGTAAATCTGTGCACATTTTCACTTCTGGCGCTGTCTCCCTTTCTCAGTCCTTTCCTCTCTTGTTCGCTCTCTGCCCTCTCCCTTCTTTCCTGATTGCAAAGCTTTTCCCAAGCAGAATTTTTTCTGTGAATTAGGTTTTAATGACGAGAGGCAGTTTTTAATATTTTATACCTCCATCAATCAAGATTTCTCACTTATCACCAGTAAAACTGGAGTTTTGATTAAATATTATCCAGCAGCTCTAAGCACATAGCTTGTATTAATTTCAGGGCCTCATTATATGCCAGTGGTATTTATATGGGCTTATATATCAAATATACTGTGTGTGTATAAGCAGAGACTTTCAGAACAAATACCAGATAAAGGAGCCATAAAAAAAAGAAAAGGGAAGCAGAGTTTAACTTTTCCCCTTTGTTTATGCATGCACAAACTTTTGCTTTTCTTTTATTGCTTTAGTAAACTGCCTTATTTTAATCTACTAGTTACTTTCCACCTTATTTTCTCTCCTCTGTCCTGCTGGGAATGGGAGTGATGGAGTGGCTTGGTGGGCACTTGGTGCCTAGGCAAGGTCAACCCACTACATACATTCAGCATCATTATCTTCCTCAAATATTTCAAATTATTTTGTTTAAAATACATTTGAAAGTGTCATGGCTTGCTGGGGTGGAATGGTCTCTTCTTCAAACAAGTAGAAAAATGTTGATTTCAAAAGTGAAAGGCTGGATTTTAAGATTAGAATGATTTAACAACCTCATATGCGAAGTCTTCTACAATGTCTTTGGTTGGTTCTTGTCCCAAGCTCAAAATTCTCAGATATTACATAAGGACTGTCCCTGCAAGATTCCAATCTGCGCTGAGTAACTTCCACCAAAGGAGGATCATTCCTAACCATTGGAACAACTGGTCAGGGGCTAATTAGTCTTTCAAAGGCATTTTATACCTAGTTTTCTATTTTGAAATTATGGTTTTGTATCCTGTAGGATGCTTTGCAGACCTCATTAGGGTATAAACAGAGCAATTTTAAGTAATTTGATAGATTCAATTTTCTGTGGTTTTTCTTGTTACAAATCCTAATCCAATGACAGAAAGCAAAAAGGAGAGATCAGATACTAAGATTGCAGTTGATACCAGTACGTTGAAAAGAAATCAGAGTAAAGCTATGGGTTTGAAGCTCTTAAGGAGTACATTCCCTCTGTGCTGTGTAGTTTTGCCTCCTGGATGCCAGTGGCTCCAGAAGCCATCTCTCATAACAGGTGCTGGTCTTATCTGGAGCTCATGCAAGACTTGGAAGTTAATTATAGTTCTAATATTCTTGCTAGTGAATTTGAGCATAATTATGGAATGATTTCAGAGGTACTTTATGAGAATACTAATGGCATTCTTCTGATGCTGGGTCCCTGGCTCCCTCAGGGGAGCTCTGTGGAGGGAGCCCAGCGATCCCTGCCCATAGGGGCACGGGGCCAGGGGCTGTGCCTGGGACACATTTCCCTGTGCCTAGAGGCCGTGGGGACACCAGGGTGGCCAGGACAGGGGGGCTGCTCCGGGCACCTGCCTGGGCTGCCTGCCCGAGCCGGGCTGTCAGGGTGTGCCCGGGCACGTGTGGGGATGCCCAGTGCTCAGCTCTGTCACAGGGTCAGGGATGCCCAGTGCTCAGCTCTGTCACAGGCTGGGGATGATGCCCAGTGCTCAGCTCTGTCACAGGGTCGGGGATGCCCAGTGCTCAGCTCTGTCACAGGCTGGGGATGATGCCCAGTGCTCAGCTCTGTCACAGGGTCGGGGATGCCCAGTGCTCAGCTCTGTCACAGGCTGGGGATGATGCCCAATTCTCAGCTCTGTCACAGGGTCAGGGATGCCCAGTGCTCAGCTTTGTCACAGGGTCGGGGATGCCCAGTGCTCAGCTCTGTCACAGGCTGGGGATGATGCCCAGTGCTCAGCTCTGTCACAGGGTCAGGGATGCCCAGTGCTCAGCTTTGTCACAGGCTGGGGATGATGCCCAGTGCTCAGCTCTGTCACAGGATGGGGATGATGCCCAATTCTCAGCTATGTCACAGGTGGGATGCCCAATTCTCAGCTCTGTCACAGGGTGAGGATGATGCCCAATTCTCAGCTCTGTCACAGGGTGGGGATGATGCCCAGCCCTCAGCTCTGTCACAGGGTCAGGGATGCCCAGTGCTCAGCTCTGTCACAGGGTCGGGGATGCCCAGCCCTCAGCTCTGTCACAGGGTGGGGATGATGCCCAGCCCTCAGCTCTGTCACAGGGTGGGGATGATGCCCAATTTTCAGCTCTGTCACAGGTGGGATGCCCAATTCTCAGCTCTGTCACAGGATGGGATGCAGCCAGCACAGAGCCCGGGGGTACAGGACAGGGATTCTCTCACAGCTGTGGCACAGGACCAGACCCTCACGGGTCAGAGTGCCAGTGCTGTGAGCACTGCCCAGCCACTGTGGCTGTGTGTGTGAAAACCCATCAGCAGCTGCTCGCGGAGAGGTGGATGCTCTTTGGGATGACCTCTGGTGGAGAGGAAATGGGTTTTCCAACAGAACAGCAGGTGGAAGGACACTGAGGAAGCTCCAGGTGTCAAAGGGGCCAGGGTAACTTGAATGCAGAGCCTGAATTTTACAATATCTGCACAGCTAATAATAACAACAAAACTATGTTTCTTCAGGCAAAATAGCATGGCTGCTTCTCTGCCTCTTTTTCATGTCTTATTTTATGCTTGCAAGTCATTCCAGGAGTCTGAGACACGACATTTCTCTTCATATGGTCTCTGTCTTAAGGCAAAATTGACCTCTGGGAAAGTTTATCAATTTGAGAAGTTTGGCAAAGATCAGTAGAAATGACAATGATTATTGAAATGGAAGCTTGTGGGTTACATTGAATTAATGCAATATCTGTATTGAGATGTGTTTTCTTTCTTTTCAATAATTTAATAAAGTTCAAATCTCCTCTGAGAGAAAGAGTTAATTGAGCAAAATATTAATTAAGGAAAATTATTTTTTTCACAGCACAGTTCTTCAGATGAAATAATACTGAGTGACATGACTGAAGTTTACCTTGATTAAAAGTGGTGTCAGTGTTTGCAAAGTCTCAGAGTGTGTGCACTCTCTGTGCCTGGCAGAATTAGAGCTTCTCTGGGTGATGATGCCATTGTGATCATCCCACAATCCCTTCTGGACAGGGGCAAATAGGAGATGCATGTTTGCATCCTTATGTTTACTTATTTAAATTTGAAGCTATTTCCTTGCCCTCATTCTTGTCCAAACACTGACTGGTTTGCAAAACATGTCAGACGTGGGATATGTTTCCATATGTGATTTACCTGGATTCCTGTAGCCCGGCATCCAGTGGTAAAATGTACCTTCCTACAGGCACATGTAGAGAGAGACAGCAGAATCACAGTCTGTGTGCAGCTGCCTGCACCAGGCAGTGATCAGTCTGTACAGACACAGTACAGACACAATGGTCATTCATTCCCATGGACACAGCACATGGAATTTGCACCCCTAAGAGCTCCTAACCTCTCCCAGAAAAGGCTGGGTGATGAAAACCAGCAGGACCCTGTGGAGGAAAGGGAGGGTAACAGGCTCAGCAGCATAACTCAAAGTGGCAGCTGCCCACCCTGGCCCTGCTGGGGCTGTGCCAAACGATGGTGGAGAGCAGAGGAACACAGGAACAGAGGTAATGCCTGCGTGTCCTGGGTGTGACTTTCTCTAATGTTTAGGGAATGCTTCCAGATTACTGAAAAGATTAGAGGCAAACTGGTGTTTATTTTCTGTTTATTTTATGATTTGCTCTTATCAAAACAAGGCACAAGCAGAATTACCCTCCTGTGGCCAAGGACACATCACTCCATCACACAGGGTAAAGAACACACTGCATCGCTATGAATAAACCGTGTGCGTAAGAAACGAGTAAATAGGTAGGACCTGGAAATGTACTTGATCTGTTATCTTGCAAAGTACAGGAGGGAAGTCTTAAAATTTCTCATAACATTATTTTGACTTGGCTTGACTAGATGAAGCTCCTGGGCTGTGGCCTTCCTAAGCTGTGATCTGGCAGGCATTTGCTCTCCTGCAGCTATTCTCTTGTCATCGTGCAGCTCCCATGATTCATCCTCAAGGATGCTCTTTGCAGCATCTCCCTGCTCAGACACTGGAGCTGCCTCCCCAGGCCCCAGTCCTGCCTGTGGCCCTGTGAGCCATCCTGCTGGGGGCCAGTCTGCTCTGATTTGGGTTAATGGCCAGCAAAGGAGCTCTCAGGCATGAGGCTGGTGGGAGCAGAGGGCACCAGTTACCAGTGGCTGGGCTCCCTCTGGCTGCTGTTCTGCTGACCTCGGTGTCTCAGCACATCCATCCCGCTTGCTGTTGAGGCTCACACACAATAAACAGGATCCCCTCCTCTCTGCACCCTCCCCTCCCCGATGAAATGCTTTTGGAGGAAGGTGAGTCACTGCACTTTGTTATTTAGCAGATGGGCATCGTTTCTGAGATCCATTCCAAGTCCATGCTTCCTTCTGATTTTCTGTTTGCCTGCACAGGGCAGGCAGGGAGAGCTCTCACCCTGTAACAGTGCTGCTGGCTTGGGCTGGGCTGCAGCAGCTGGTGGAATTGCTGCCTTGGGACAGCCCCTTCCCAAGGCTGAGCTGGGCTCAGAGACTGGTGTTTTCTCAAATGAATTAGATTAAGCCAATGAAAACTCAGAACCACAGGCTCATCTGGAACTGTTGATCTCTGAAAAGATGGCAAAATCTGGCAGGGAAATAAACTAAGAAGGTAAAAATGAAAATAGTGCTCTAGCAGCCATCTAGAAGCAGTTGTACAGGGAGCACATTCCAGAAGGACTCTAAGCCCCAGGGGTTTCTTCCTCCCTTTTGGCAGTCACCAGCAAGAGGCAGGGAGCTGGCAGAGCCTTTCCTGGGTTTGTGTGTGAAGGCAGAGGCAGTGAGCGCGGTGTGAGCGAGGTCCCCAGGCACCAGCGTGAGCCTGCAGCCCAACAGCCCCAGCTCCTCTGCTGCTGGGGAGCAGGAGGAGTGCTGGCACACTCTGGGGCTGCAGGGACTGCCAGGCTGCGGCAGGGCATGGGTCTGATGGTGCTCAAGGCAGCCCAGGGCAGCGCCACAGCTCACCCACGGCCACTGCCGGGCAGCGGCACAGCCTCCCGTGCTGAAACTCAGAGCACTGACTCTTGAAAAAGAGAGTCAAAGTTTGGAATTAGTTATTACTAATCAAAGTAGGTAAATTCATGGACGCATTCATCGGTGTCTGGCTGACGCAGAAGTGCACACCACCAGAGAGTTGTGCAAGGGCACACACACCCCTCAGGCAGCCAGGCCTGCTCTGTTCCTTTGCATCTTGCTGTGGTGAGAGGCTCCAGAGGTAAATTACTGATTCTCCAATTTGGTGGTGTCTGCACAGGTGATGTGCAATGAAAGCGACACGAATGCTGAGGATAGGGTACTCAGCACACGGTGGAGAAGGAGCATTTCTTTGATTCCAGACAAATCCTCCCTTCAGTATTCTGCTTTTATCTTTGCATGGAAGGACAAGTTTTATGTAAGACAAATGTCTATCAAAGTTTTATTTAAAAAGCATGCTTTCAACAGAAGGTGGCACACTGATTAGATGTGACATTTGAAGCAAAGCATCCTAAACAGCCCAGGAATGCAGAAGAATTAAATTGAGGCCTCACATGAAAACTATTGCTGTGTTATTAGGCAAGCACAGCCTTTTAGGCAATGAAGTTTGGGTGCTCTTAATCCATGCTGACAGACAATAGTTAATATTTTCAAAATTGTAACTTTCTTCTGCTCTCTTTTCTGGTTAATAGAGCATGATGGTGCACAAAACATTCTTCAGCAGCTCTACTCAGTGTAATTCTGGGAGCAAATAACAGTTATCTCCTGGAAACAGTGCCTGACATTTGACAGGCCTCATTTATGGTCCTAACTGAGGTGGTTCAGAGCTCCTGGGAACCAAGGGCACAGAACCGGTTGCTCAGGACCTGTGTCATCAGTATCACCACACCAGCAAACTGCAGAGTTGGGGCAGAACCTGGGAGTGCAGAGAATCTGTGGACTCAGGAGCTCCTGGGAAAAGGCAGGAGCTGTGAGCTGGGCACTGAGGGGTGCAGCTGATGGAGGACCCTTACATGGACACCACGACTGCCCTCATGATGCCCACATCACCCCTCAGAGCAACAAGAGCAAGGGTGAAGTGTAGGAAATTCCTTGGAGACAGGCACGACTCTGAATGCGTGCTCAGCCCAAAGAGAGGGAGAGCTTTCTGCCTTATTCTGCGCTTTGCAAAGCCATTCCAAGGTCATTGTCTTTTCTGAACTGTCACTGCAGTTCAAGGCACCACGAGAGTCCAGCTCAGCACTATTCACATTTCTGGTTGATCACTATTTCCTTTTGTCCAATCCATTCTCCTGTCTGCAGTCAGAAAGGTCAGAGTGGCATATTTATTACTGTAAAGAATTGTCTAGCAGAAAGAAGAAGTGAACTTTAAAGAACATGAGTGATTCACAGAGGATCAATCCCAGTTTCCATTAGTCTGTAATAAGTCTGTCTATTCTCACTTTTGCACTTCTGATGGACATAAATATGAAAAAATCAAGTAAATAAATAAGTGATTCTTACTTATTTCCATGTCATATAGTTCATATCAGAGACCCAACTGGCACATGCAGGGGCTTCTTCGTTCTTTTCAGGGTGCAGTTTACAAAGCACAGGAGAGAAAAATGAGCTAGAGCACAAAGGCAGGTGTCAGCAGCACCAGAGATGTAGATCTCCATCCCAGCAGCTGTGGGAGCTCTGTGCCACTGTCCCTGCAGTGTGCCAGTGGACCAGGTCAGTCAGAGGAGAGTGTGCACTACTGGAGCCCTTGGCACTGCTGGCACTGCTGGGCAGCCAGCCAGGGGAGGCCAGGTGGCTGAAGAGAGAACCTGCTTCCCTCCTGGACAGAAGGACCTGACCAGCCCACAGTCCTGCCCTCCCTCAGGCTGTGTCTGTCCCTGCGTGGTGCCAAATCCCCCATGCAGAGCTGTGCATGGCCCAACATGTGGCCAGAAGCTCTGACAGTGCACCCTGTTACAGGGTTTGAAGGTTTTACCCAGCTAGAAAGTCACTGGGCTGCTGTCCATCCAGGGTAAATGCATTGTTAATACTTGTCCTCATTTTAAACCAAACGGAGGTTTTCTCTACCCCTATTCCTCCACCATTTCTGTCCAGGCGGTGGAGTACTGCAAGTGCAAATGCAGAAGAATATTGCAGAGGAATATCCTCCTGCTGAAATACCTGTCCTATCCCAACTCCCTGGTGGCTCATGGACCCCGCAGGACAGCAAGGGGTGAATGCTGGCAGCACTGAAGATTCTGCAGATCATCCAGGTTCTCATTAGAGAGCTGAATCTGCAGTCAATGGCCCAGCATTGCTAATGGCCCTGTACAGACAGAGGGGCTGTGGCACACTGAATACTCAGCCATTAGAGACCAGAGTGTGTTACGTGACCAAAGTCACACTGAATGTCAGACAATGGTATCTGGGGAAAATTTTCAGTGCCTCCTAATTAAATAAATGGTTCTTTGAATCATGAACGGTACAAGTTTTAAATACAGCTGACATTAAAATGTTCAAGAAGAGGCTTTGTTTGTGCAGATTGATGAGGTCTGAGCAGGGAGAACTGTGGAAACTCATTATGGGAAAGCATCACCTCATTCAGCACCAAGACCCCACAGGGGCTGCCAGGGGGCTGGCACCTGTGGGTGGGAGACACAATGCCTTTGTGGGCAGGGCTGAGCCTTGTCCTCTGCTCCTGGGGCTTGTCCTGGTGTGTGATGCTGGATCTG
The DNA here is from genome assembly GCF_037042795.1 of Molothrus aeneus. NCBI lineage: Eukaryota > Metazoa > Chordata > Aves > Passeriformes > Icteridae > Molothrus > Molothrus aeneus. Next base: position 63,331,390 of record NC_089651.1, on the reverse strand, counting down.
CCCTGGTCACGGCAGGGCTGACACAGGGCGGCACCTGCACAGAGCACAGGGAGGCACCTGCACCCACCTTCTCCTCTCCCAGGGGCTCACCCACAGGCACTCTTTTGACAGCATTTTCCTACACTGTTAACAGAAAAACAGGCTGTAGGAGAGAGTTCTCAGTTTGTTTCTGCATGGGAATGGCCGAGGGAGCTGCCCTTCCTGGCATGGTGCCAACATCAGGGAAATCCTCCTCACTCGCTGGGATGGAGCTGCGCAGGGGCAGGAGCCAGATGAGGAAGTCTGGCTGTGCAAACACCTTCTCCTGACACCGATGAATGTGATGAGACTGTGATGCCAGGTTATTTACCATGGGGTCAGGTCTCCAGAGATGCTGGCGCATGGCTGGTGCATTTACAGGGCCATCAGCTGCAGCAGGCTGCTGCTCCTGGATGGAGCAGTGAGGAGTGGAGCAAGCACTACTGCTGGAAGTGGGCCCCCTTATAAACTGCCTGGAGAGATCCTGAGTGCCAGAGTAATGCTGGAGGTGGGAACATTTTTGCTAATTACAGTAAGAGTGGGAAAGTGGAGCGGGCAGGTTCCACCTTCGTATTTGTGTTGCACAATCCAATATTTCCTTCACTGCCCAGAGTCCCTCCTGTTCCCCTAATGTCTTCCCTGGAAAGAATAGTACACTGGAACAAGGTCATGGCTGCAACAGCTATAGTCACATCACAAAAATAAATAAAGAACAGGAAGTGCTGCTGACCCAGAAGGCAGCAGCGTGCCCAGCCCAGCCTTGGCACAGGGGGCAGGTCAATCATCCAAGCAGAGCAGGTGGGGCCTGGACTCACACCTGCACTCACACCTGGACTAGCACTGCAGGCAGAGATGAGAACAGCATCCTGCTACAGACTGTGACACAGACATGAAGAATCTTTGCAGGTGAGATGTGGGTATAAGGAGGGAAGAAGCACATGAAGGTTCTCAGCTCATAACTCTTCTCTCAAATTGTGAGGGAGAGTCTGTTCAGGTCTGCATCCTGCCCTGGAAACAGCTGAGGATGTGCACTAGCAACTGACATTTTTAGCAACATAAAAATATGAATAATGAGCAAAAGTTGATTTAGTATTGATGTGATTAGAGAGCTTTATACTGATTTAATAAAAGAGAGTGTCTGTGCCATGTGCTCAGCTGGTGGAATAAGTCACTTGGTTAGAAGGGACAATCCCAAATGCATTCCTGGCCAGCCTGGAAAGTGAACCTGAACAGCTGCTGCATGGCAGCTCAGTGTGCTTCAGGCCATTGCTTACCCCAGAAACAGAAAATGATGGTGATCACAGAACAGATGGCAGGAGATGCCCACTGAAGGCTGTGTGATTCCACATGGAGAGTGAGAGATGATCCTGTGTGGGACCAGCATACAAGACTGATTTTACCCCATGCCCAGATGTAAGACCTGGATAAAGGAGAGTGGTCTGAACCCTTTAGGACACTGAAGTTGTTGCTTTGGAATAAAAACTGCCCTGTCTAATGCACATCACTGGAAGGCTGCCAGAGATCTCTGGGTCCTCTCCCCCAGACAGCTTTCCCCAGGCTGCTCTTTCCCAAGCCTGGAGCATTCCATGGGGTTGTTGTGACCCAAGTGTGGGACCTGTTGCTTTGCCTTATTGATTCTTACACTGTTGGCCTCGGCCCATTGAACCAGCCTGTCCAAATCCCTCTGAAGAACCTTCCTGCCCTCTGGTAGATCAACACTTCTCCCCAGCCTGGTGTCATCTGCAGCAGGCTGAGGGAGCACTTGATCCCCTTGCCCAGACTGTGGATGAAGACCTCAAACAGAAATGCTACCACTATTGGAATTTATGTACCATTAATAACTAAGATATATTTTTGTTTGACCAAGTCTGGCAAATATCCTATTTCCATTTTATGAGATGTGCATCCCCAAAAACCTTTATAAAGGGGAGAACACTCTCTGTGTTAGTGTTCTTCATTCCCTGGTACTAACCTGTTTTTTGTTGGTCTATATTTGGGGAAAATTGGTTTGACATGGAAGAGAGTGTTGGAATTTTTCTTGACTATTTTTTCCTCTCTCTTGCCTTTTTTTTAAAATCTTTTGGTTGCTATGGAAACAGCCCTTCTTCATTCAAAATACCATTTGATGGTACCATTTCCTATTAAGGTTCACATTTTCTTGCTGTCTCTGTCACGGTGGGCTAGTCACAGTTCCTCCACTGATCGCTGCCCCTGAACTGCCCTGGGAGTTTACATTTCTTTATTACAACAGAGTTAAAACTGACATTTTGCCCAAATCGCTTGTTCTTCACAGTAGTGGTGCAGAAGGACAAGCAGAGCTCTCAGGCTCTGTGGTGCTCACAGCCTCAGGGGCTGCTCTGCTCCTCACTCCTCCTGGGTGGAAAACAGGGATTTTGGGTTTTGGACCTAGTGATCATCAGGATCCAGATTCTGCTTCATCCAGTATCTGTAAAACTTCTGTGTAAAAAATCTGTCCACTTTCCTACACCTCTTCCTATCATTAATAATCTCAAATTAAGATCTGCCAAATCTGTTGGCCACACTCACGGATAGGTCTTGTGGTAAGTGGAGGGAAAGGAAGAAACTTACACAAAAGTTTGAACATACACTTGAGGTAGGTAGATCCTCAATAGACAGGTCAGATTTATTCATTTTGGCAAGCAGTTGTGCTGTGGGCTTTAGGGAAGTGCTTTCTCTAGGATGTGAGGCTTGGTCAGTGGGGCGTGCAGTACATGGTGCTCCTCCTGTGCTTTAATCAGACACCAGAGAAGACAGAAGGAGTACCTGGACTAAATTGTATAAATCTTGTTTCACTTCCCTGCAAAAACTGGCAACGTCTTTGTAAAACTTCTGAAAAAAACAGGGCATCAATGTTTGACAACAGCTCTGATTGCTGAATTAATGCTAGTAATTATATTATCAGTTTATCTCCATTTATTACATTAAAAGCTCTCCATTATTCAAGACACACCTGTGCACATTATTTTCAGAGCTGAAATCTGTTAAAGTTTTCTCAAGTACCCAACAGTAGGTGTAGGCTTTGCATTTTTGTTGTTTCTACCTTGCATCTGATGATAGCTGTTCTTTTTTATCATTGTGTTAGGCTGATGGATGTTGCTGTTAGTGGTTTTCCTCCCACTCAAGATTCTCAGCAGGATTCTAGTGCTGATAACCCAGAGCCTGGGACGACTCTTTCACACCCAGCTCTGTTTATCCCTGCCTAATGGCTGCAGCAATTAACTTTGTTTTCACTGAATTTTCTCAGCTACTCTCCTGCTTTTAATGCAGATTTGGTATGAGAAGGCACATTTTTCCATATGTGTTTGGAAAAATAGACTAGCAATATAAGGATATCCCTTCCTGAAAAATTAGAAAGTATGTATCTCAGTTTTATATCTCAGTTTTATATTCTGAGATTAGGGTCAGGTTAAGGGCAGTGAAAATCTTTAAGAAGCCAATGTCTATGTAGGTCTGTATGGATGTCTCATAAGATGCTCTCAAAGAAGACAGAAATGCAGAAAAAAGCAGAAGAAAGCCAATTCACTGAGCAGCCGTGAGACACTGGAATGTTGCACACATTTTCCAGCCGTGACCCAGATGTGTGTGTGAGAAGGGCCAGGGTGGAAGGAAGGCTGAGCCCTGCAAGGAGAGGTGCAGCAGAGTCACTGCCATGGGCCAGGGGTGCCCATCACTGGGGAGCACGCGTGGGGCAAGAGCAGAACCTGAGAGCATTGGCTGTGACACGGGCTGGACATGGCAAGAGCAGAACCTGAGAGCATTGGCTGTGACACGGGCTGGACATGGCAAGAGCAGAACCTGAGAGCATTGGCTGTGACACGGGCTGGACATGGCAAGAGCAGAACCTGAGAGCATTGGCTGTGACACGGGCTGGACATGGCAAGAGCAGAACCTGAGAGCATTGGCTGTGACACGGGCTGGACATGGCAAGAGCAGAACCTGAGAGCATTGGCTGTGACACGGGCTGGACATGGCAAGAGCAGAACCTGAGAGCATTGGCTGTGACACGGGCTGGACATGGCAAGAGCAGAACCTGAGAGCATTGGCTGTGACACGGGCTGGACATGGCAAGAGCAGAACCTGAGAGCATTGGCTGTGACACAGGCTAAACCTGGCAAGAGCAGAACCTGAGAGCATTGGCTGTGACACAAGCTGGACATGGCAAGAGCAGAACCTGAGAGCATTGGCTGTGACACGGGCTGGACATGGCAAGAGCAGAAGCTGAGAACATTGTCTGTGACATGGGCTAAACCTGGCAAGAGCAGAACCTGAGAGCATTGGCTGTGACACGGGCTGGACATGGCAAGAGCAGAACCTGAGAGCATTGGCTGTGACACGGGCTGGACATGGCAAGAGCAGAAGCTGAGAGCATTGTCTGTGACACAAGCTGGACCTGGCTTGGGCCAGAGGCTGCCACTGGGGGGTCACTGGGGCTCTTGGGCACAGGATCAGCAGCTGCCATCTGAGCACAAGGGCCCCTACACTTGTTATGAATAAGAAGCTTGACTAGGCCAATATTCAAGCAGCAATCAATTTATTAATTAATATGGTAAAGTATGAGCAATACAGCACTGGGTACAGTGGGGGAAGTTTTCCCTCCAACTGCACACCAATAGTTGAGGCTTACAGGTATTTATAGGGGCATTCATCAGCTTTCTCAGCAGTTTCTATTCCAATTTTTACTTATCAGCAGTTTCTATTCCCAATTTTTACGTCACAATTCTACACACTATTGTGATTTAGTTTCTCAGGATGTATCTCAAAAGGAGTATCCCCAGTTTGTGCTGGTCCAGTTTCCGAAAGAAGAAAGACGAATCCCATCTGGTGGAGTCCAGCTCCCCAGATGTGGGTCCACCTTTTAATTGCAGAGACTACAAATCTAACAACAGTGATGTCCAGCTTCCCTTTGGTTGAAACCATAAATCCTTGAGGTGGTGTTCATCTTCCTTTCTCAAGCTGTTTTTCTCTGCTTCCATAAGGCGTGAGATAAGCATATTTCCTTTATATATATTCTAAAGCTATAGTTTCAAGGATACAAGCAATATTCTAAAATTATACTTCAAAAGGTTATTATTGCAGAAGTCTTTAAGGAGTAACTACAAGCAAAAAGGAACATCCTTAACACCTTAATTCCACTGCTCCTAAATCAACCAGGGTTAATTGCAAACAAAAGACAGGTTCAAAAGCCTTCTTCCATGCTTTATTTTCATGTTATTATTAGAATTCACAGCTCTCCCATTGTCAGTCTCCACACATATCACAATCACAAATACACACATTGCCTGTTTGCACCTGACACGAAACACAGCTTTGTATTTCACACTCTGAGTAAGAAAGGGAGTTGTCTTTGCTTCAAACATTGCTTGTGATTAATTTTAACTGAAGTCTGATGAGAGCTCTGCCTCCTCACTGGGCTTGATGGCACATTCATGTCATAGGTTATGACAAGATGATGTAAGTGATGATGCAGTGGTAACTGACAGGTGAGCAGTGCATGCAGTGCATGCAGTGCAAAGAATTGCAGCAAAACCTCTGAAACCATGCAGTAACGAATGATGGCAGGGGCTTGGGATCCTGGCTGCTTGGCCAGAAAATCAATGAAATGTCAAGTATAGCTTATCTGATTTCTTCCTGACCTCTTCCAATCACCTTTTACTTCTTCAAAACCGTATCTGCTGTCTGTCTGGCTCTTTGCGCTTCCCATGTGCTCTTATGTTTTGTTAAAAGGAAGAAAATAAATAAAATTATTTTCCCCTAGGAAATCACACACTCAATTTTGCTGCATCAGCTTTGTGATAAGTTAGCTTTGGGAAACAGCTGACAGTGTATTTCTCCTGCTCTATTTAGGGAAAAATCAGCTGTGTCTCCTAACTGAAATGTTTTAAGCTTGTTTTTGTCAGGTAATAAAATTGTGTTGCTTTCTATAACTAAATTCCTTGTGATATCTATTTCAAAGGCTGACATTTCTAATGCACTTACAGCCTGAGCAGTAAAGAGCTATTCAATTCCAAGTGTAAACTCATTCAGAGATGTTTTAAAGATCTAAGAAAAGGTCGTCAAGAACACCAACATGATGATGTGGATGCTTCACACCAACACTCTCCAAGAGGCTGTTTCAGCAGAGGAAGGAGGGGATTTGGTGTCCGAGTTCATTTAGCAAAGTCAATAATCTTTGCATCTCATGGACGGCAGGAGCTTACAGGCTGAAAACAATCACGATGAGAAAGCTTGAAAAAGCAGTGAATGACAATAAAAGACTGATAGGTCTACAGTAATCTTCTACTTCTTCTGTTTATCTGGAGTCCCAGGTTGGTGCCCTTTTCTGGAATTCCTGATTACAGATTTCATTTTGTGCATTCACACAAATGATTTGTTTTAGGGCTGTTTTTCATTTATTTATATTTGTGTGAAACACCACCAATAATTTTTTGACTTCATCTTAATGCTAGCTGATGTCACCTGCCAGTTTTTGAGGTCTGCTGGCATTCTTGGCTCTGTGGCAGGGTTTGTCTGTGTATTTCTCGCACGTTTTGCTGGGCACTGACTGTGTGTGTGTCTGTCTGTCCGGGGTCAGGGGTGGCTCATGGTCTGCCTGCAGAGCCTCGGGCAGCACTGGGCTCTTGCTGTGGGAGCTCAGTGTCAGCCGGGGTGTGCCCACGGCTCTGGGATGGCTGTGCCCCATTGTGAAAAACGCCAATCACTTGTTTCTAAAATTTTAAAAGTTTAATAGTAATAAAATGGTTATAAAAATAGTAATACAATTAGAGTAATAATAATTTGGACAATTTGAATTAGGACAATATGAGACAACAAATACAAAGAGTTACGGATGTCCAGGTACCTTTTTCAGGGCAGCAGGAGCCCGACAGCCGTTAACAAAGGATTAACGCTTAAAAGGAACAGCCTGTTGCATATTCATACACCTCATCCATGATGCATAAATTCCATTCAAACACAGGATTCTGTCTGGTCATCCTCAACTTCTTCCTCTGAATCCTGACAGCACCTTCGAGGTGGGAAGAAGTTCATTTCTTCTGATAATGGAGCAATAAATTCTCTTTCTCTGAAAGATTCAGGTGTCCTGTGGCTGCTATCTCGCTGAGAGTCCTTTCTTTAAAAAAAGTATCCTACATAATATAGTTTTTATTTTAACAATTTTTATAACCTAAAACTATATTTTACACAGTACTTAAGAGAATTAATACAGCATCACTTTCTAACACAACACATATAATATTCATTTTAATATTTGTGAAAAGCCAGTCATAAAATATCTGCATTTTTCACACCTATGCTCCTCCCTGAGGAGAAATGCTGAATTCACCTCATCCTCTGAGCCCAGTGGGACTGTCCCAGGATGTCACCCCCCTGTGCAGGTCAGGCCATGGCCACAGCCCCTGCCCTGGGGTCTGTGCTGTGCCTGGGAGAGGCCACCCAGCCCAAGCCCTGTGGGCATTGGCCCTCTGCTCTCTGCCATGGGCAGGCAGCCCCCACAGGATTCCTGATACACTCTGTTCTGTAGAAATCAAATGTTGCTTCCTCTCCTTGTTCCACTCTCTTTTATAAGCATTTATGTGTTTTATAAACCTTTTCCAGAACATATTGTCTCTGCCAGCTGTTATAATAAACTCTGTTGTTCGCATTTTCCCGCAGCCTGTCCTGAGGCATGTGTTGTTTCAAGGCATTTGGCTCTCATAGAGACTGTATTTGCCAAGGCTGAAGATATGTTTGTGATGTTTGTTTAATTAATTCAAATTTTTATTTTTCTTCCAAAAAGGAACAAGGAGGAAAAAAAAAATCCTTCTAGTTCTTCATTCCTTGTAACAAATGTCTGCATGGAAAGGTAGTGGGGAAAGGAGTGGCAGCGATATCCCAGCAGAGAGCTTGCCCTGGTGCCACTGTGGCTCCCTGTGCAGGGCTGTGGCTGTACCCACTGGGGTGCAGCATCCACACCAGGCAGCTCTCTGCAGGGCAAGGGAAGGCCTCTACATGGCTTCATTTCCAGGTTAATTGCAGGCTGCAGCTTCACTGCTCACACAGATGTGCCATAACTGCTGAATCCTGGTGCTTTTCCATGTCTGATGTCCCTGAACAGCTGCTCCTGGTTTGGTACCCGTGGTGTGGGGTGCCAGCTGTTTCCATGGCAGCCCCATCACAGCCCTCAAAACCTGCCCTGGTGTTTCCCAGGAATGATTAACTGCATGTGACACCCTCGCTGCTGCTTCTGTATCGATTCCTTCAGAGAAAACACGGAGACAGCATGCAATTTTCTGTTGTGCAGTTGGCAAATCTCTGGGATTATTTTCTCCACAAACCAAAGGGAGCCCAGCATTAACTTGCTGCTTTGTAAATGGCCAGTGGACAATTTGGATCTCTGCTACAGAAACCAAATGAAGCAGAGCACTTTTCTGGGGCTGCTGAGCAGAAGTCAGTGCTCTCAGAAATGTTTGAAATCTGCACACCAGGGAGGAGTGGTGAAGGACAGTGCACAAACTCTGCCAGGCAAATTCCATTTTCCAAAAGCAAGGTTTCCCCTCAGAGACCTGCTTCAGAGATGCACCCCCGGAATCTTGTTGGACTGGAAATTGCTTGAACCATGGGCTGAAAAATCTGAAGATCTTTCATCCAAGATCTTGGTTTGTCACTATGAGTGTGACAAAGAAAAACAGCCCCCAAAATGATTATTGCTTTGAAATTTTGTTGTTTGTTGCTTGTTTTTGATGAGCGTTTTTTAAAACTTCTTTTCAGATGTTTCTGCTAAGGTCAATGTGTGATGATGGTATTCACAGGAGTTTTTGGATTGGGGAAGAGACGAGGATCTGACTACATATTTCAGAAGGTTTGATTTATTATTTTATGATATATATTACATTAAAACTATACTAAAAGAATAGAAGAAAAGGTTTCATCAGAAGGCTGGCTAAGAATAGAATAGGAAAGAATGATAACAAAGGTTTGTGGCTCGGACAGAAAGTCTGAGCCAGCTGACTGTGACTGGCCATTATTACAAAAAAATCAACATGGGCCAATCCCAGATGCGCCTGTTGCATTCCACAGCAGCAGATAACCATTGGTTAAATTTTGTTCCTGAGGCCTCTCAGCTTCTCAAGAGGAAAAATCCTAAGGAAAGGATTTTCCATAAAAGATGTCTGTGACATCAATGATCAGCTAGAGCAGGTGGAGGAGGCAGACCTGCCCCTCTGCACAGCACTGGTGAGGCCAGTCTGGAGAACGCGTCCAGAGCTGGGCTCCCAGTGCAGGAGAGACAGGGACAGGCTGGGAGAGCCCAGGGAAGGGCTCTGGAGAGCCAGGGCTGGGAGAGCTGGGAGAGGAGGGTCTGGGGACCCCTGATTGTGGCCTTTCCGTGCTAAAGGGGACCCGTCAGAAAGACTTTTTAGCAGGGCCTGTTACAATCACACTGCCAGAGGGCAGGGCTAGGTGGAATATTAGGAAGAAATTGTTCCCTGGCAGGGTGGGCAGGCCCTGGCACAGGTGCCCAGAGCAGCTGTGGCTGCCCCTGGATCCCTGGCAGTGCCCAAGGCCAGGCTGGACACTGGGGCACCCTGGGACAGTGGGAGGTGTCCCTGCCATGGCAGGGGTGGCACTAGGTGGGGTTTAAGGTCCCTTCCAACCCAAACCACTCCATGATTTTGTGATCCCACACACCATCCCAGTGTGACAAACCCTTTGCAGAGCAGACCTGTGGAACAGTCTCACCCTCTGAATGACTGAAGCAGGTCTGTCAGAGCTCCACTGTCACATTCTCCTGGCCAGGGCTCCCCAGGTGATCACAACAAACATCAACTGTGGAGCTGCTCACAGGCTGGGCCAATGTGTCTTGTTCTTAATAGAGGCTGGGAATTGTGCAGGAACCAAGTGCAACACAGTACTTCAAGATAAGTGTGTATAAAACATTATTACATCTGTTTAAAAACAATAACAAATAATTCCTCAAATGTACTCTGAGTATTTGTTTTTACGGCTATCACGTTGTTTCCTAATTTCCTTTAAAGCACCAACAGAAAGGAGGAAAGCACTTTTCCATCAGTCTGTCTAGAGGGCACAGAAAATACTTTATTTAAAGCTTTTGCAGCTCTATCTTATCTTTTCCTTTCTGAAGGATTTGATGGTGAATTATACATTCCAGCATGACATGAAATATTTAACACGCACTCTTCAATTCCAGTTCAGCTTCCCTTACCAAACAATGAGTTTGAGCACAGAAAAGACCAGGTCCATAGACAGAAATGCACTGGTGCTGAGAGCAGCCTCCCCCTGCCCAGGGCCCAGTGCCAGTCCCTGAATTACAGGAGACACCTGGCCTCAGTGCATGGATTGTGCAAACGGGAACTCAGCCTTGATGCTCTGAGCAAGGGCCTGGGGATTTCAAAGGCTGGAAGGAAAATACATGAGAAACAAGTGCAATAACTCCTGTTCACACAGCGAAGCTCTTCCCTTGTCTCAGGATTTCTCCGAGCCAGCGTGAAGGTCACAGCAGTGTGGAAGGATGGCAGAAGTGAAGGGAAGGTGCCACCTCCATACTGGGGCCACCTGCTGACACTTTGTTGAGGCTGGGCTGGATGAGATCTGGAAAAAACCAGACCTGGAACAGGTCAAGAGCTGTAGGCTGATTTAATTTTAATGACTGTGCATATGATTGGTAAAAAAGTAGGAGTTAGGAGAAATTCTGACTCTGTTTCCAGAGGTGTGAAGGCAGGTATTGTAAGGTCCCACATTAAGGCACTTGCTCTGGTTGCCCAAATGTGTGACATGGTTGTTGGTTCCTTTGCACCACCTGTAAGAAAAATAATAGAGGAAGCCATAAAGGTGACTTTTCCCAGCTAAAGGCATTACATAAATATTTGTTACACACAAATGGAATATATCATAAGTTCTGAATTCAAGGTGCTTGTGGAAAATGTAATTTCTAGAACAAAATAACAGCTTGTCTTACCCATAGCCCAGCATCTGCAATTGCATAAATAAACTTGTCCAGGACTTGAAGAACAAAAGCCCAGAGGCTCAGGATAGAGGAGTGCACACCATTAGGTGCCCCATGGTGGAATAAACAAAAGGTGGAATGAAGACAGTTGTTTCCCTATCTGAGCATGTGTGGTTTCTCTCAAACAGATGGCACATCCTAAAGGTAACACTTTCTCTGAATTCTGCCTCTCAGTGTTAGGGGTGGAAGCACTGATTGTGTAAGCAGATGCTCATCCTGTGATTGAAATCCTTACTCATAGTGGGCACATTTTGTAATGAGGGTAAGGTGAGGCTGCGTGCAAATTTTTCACGCTCAGTTTCTAAACTAGCAAAGAAAAGTGCATTTTTCTGAGCCAGTGAAAATAGATCACTTGCTATGTGAGACATCACTCTGCCTTCCACAGCAGTGGCAATGCTGTGTGTGTTTCTCAGGGAGTGCCTGCTGGCTCCCTCATTTCCCATCACTGGCCTGCAGGGCTCATTCTGCGAACTGCAGAGCTCCACCATCACCTGCAGGACTCACCCTTTCCTGGGTGGAACTTAGGGGACAGTTGATGAGGTTCAGATTGTTCCCAGTGTCTCATGGCTCTCCTTCTGTGGGTCTCTGTGGTGATGCTGTGAGGAGAGAGGTCCCCAGCAGATGGGGAGGACCCCCCTGATAAGCCAGGCTCCCCACTCTTTGGCCAGGGAAATTACACTGTTTCAATGGTTGTTTACCCTTGCCTGTAAATGTAAAAAGGAAAATTAAAAAAAAAAAAAAACAACACCTGACAATTCTGGTTTAGGTCGGTTTAATCTCAGCTTCTATACCTATAACTTAAAATTTACTTTTTTTACACAGGGTATGTGATAGATGCTCCCAGAGGCAGGGAGTGCTGAGTGTTCTGCAGAGCTGGGGCAAGTTTTACCCCTGGCTGGTTTGTTTTGAGAGGTTCTGTGTGAAGATGCAAAAATAAAAAATCCCAAACCAAGCTCTGTGTGTGGCTCCTGCACGGTGGCTGTGCTGGGCAGGCTCAGTGGGATGGGGACAGGGCACACTGCTGTGTACTCTGAACTGGGGAGTGTGAGCTGGGTCAGCCAAGGAAGGGCAAATGCCAGGGGTGGCTGGGGCACGGGGGGCACAGCTGAGCAGCGCTGATGGCAGGGGGTGCTGGGACCCCTGTGAGAGTCTCTCTGCATTTGCCCTCATCTGCCTCACGATCGTCACTGGGGGACCACTGAAGACCCCCCTGTCTAAAATCTCTGGCTCTGAAGGAGAAAGCCACATGCCAACAAGGCCCCGAGACCTGAGAGCACAGTGCCGAGTTATTGTTTCACAGGTGTTGTCTGCTGTATGCTGAGAAGGGGGCACCGTGCCCTTTTGCACAATAGCTCTGGAATCCTCCCCACCTCTCGGCCTGGCTGGATTTCTCCTAAGCTTTAGGGGGGTCCCCCTCCAAAGGAAGACCCCTCTGGCCTGTTCATAACCACCATGACAGACAAGAAGGGATGTAAGAGGCCTCTGCATCAAGAGACCGAGACATGAAACCCCTGTGTGAGAAGGCCCCTCTCACCTTCCTTCAGAGACTGGGACTGAAACCCCCAACTCAGAGGAGGTGTACAGGGCGGGGAGGAAAGCTGCCCAAAGCAAGATGGATGTCCCGGGTGCAGGCAGTGGACCACAAAAACAATGGTTCTCACCTGCTGCCAAACGTGGACTGTGTGTACCCTTATTTCTCCCCCCTGAAGATACAATAAACTACCTTGGTTTCGGTTGCAAAATCCACCCCCCTTCCCCCATCGATAAAGAGTATAATTGGGGTCCAGATGAACTGTGGCTCTGAGATCTCCCTGACATAACAGGCAGATCCTCGACTGGACTGGACCAAAGGACTTCATCTCTATGTTTGGTAGCTATATCCCCCTCTCTCTCCCTCTCTCTCTCTTTTCTCTCTGTTTCTCTGTCTTTTTCTCTCCCTTAATCACTCTATCGCATTTTGCTCTGGTCATTCAATAAGGTGCATTTGTTTTGATTATCACTGCAAGCCCCCTGTGCCGTGTCAGTTTTTGCACCCTGATATCAATCCATGAACCATCACAAACCCCGTTCGTAAGGACAGCTTATGACAACCCTGGGCTAGGAGATTCCTCTTCCAGTGCTCAGAGGGGCTGGCTCTGCCACCCTGCAGCTCAAAAAAACCCCATCAGAACCCAAAACCAAACCACAGAACCACTTCACACAACTGCACATGAACTGCATAGAAATGCGTATGAAAACCTTAATCTGACCCCTAAACCCCCTGAATCAAAATAATTTATGGGGCCTATAAAAATCATGAGGTCCCTAGAGCAGAAAGCTCCTCTGGTAAGGCTGCTGTGGAAAACAGCAGCTTATTCCCAGATCCCCCTCACCTGGGGATTGGAAGGTCCTTGCAAAGAAGGTTAATAAGCAGATTTCTGGGCAGCCTGATTTATTCCATATGGATGCACAAATAGTCTACAGTTTAGACATGGCTATAAATGAGAAGACTAAACCAATGGAGGGGAAGCTCAGAAAGCCATGATCAAAGGTTTATCAGATAATTTGCACTCATTCAGCACAAATGAATTCAGGCTTTTAGATTCCTTAAAAATTAACACTTTAACACATCACTGTTTCTGACATTAGTATGTTAATTTTCTATCTTCAGTAATGCATAGAAGCTATCAAAATAAAGGCAGAAAATCAGATGCAGAAAATGGGAAGACCTTTCCTGGCCTTGTGGCTTTTGTGTAAATCCAAAAACAGATGGCTGGACGTGATGGAGAGATCATTTGTAGGCTTTTTCTTTTTTTTCCCTCCATGGCACAGAAATATCTCAGATCAGAGACCAACATGAAAAAAGCAAAGTTGAATAAAGGCATATTAAACCTTTAAGTCAACTTAGATTTCAAATTTCAATCACCGATGTAATATTTTGGAAAGAAACTATTTCTGCTCTGAAGCTCAATTTTTTGATTAATGAGATATTATCAATTTTCTTTACTATTCTCTTTGAAGGAAATGCAGGTGTTTTGAAAACAGCACAAACGGCATATGTCTGTGGGAGAAGCCTTGTTCTTTACTGGTATTGATTGCCAAATGTTGATTGACATCTCCTGCCGGTCTGGGTGTTACATCAAGGCCTTGGATCACACTGGTCTGCATAAGAAATGCCCTTCCCTTTGTACTCAGGGGAGGTGTGAACGGACTATTTGCATTTCAATTTGTCTCCAGTGTGCTGTCCGGGTCCTGGCACCCTCCGGGCATGCTGCCTGCCCCAGGGATGGCGGGCAGGTCTCAGAGGATGGTGGGCAGCGGCAGGAGCGCAGTGCCATGGGAAACCTGCGTGCTGGGCAGCAGTGGGAGCAGAACAGCGTTGGGGCAGCTGCATGAGAGATGCTGGAGGGCTGCAAGGCCATGCCAGGAGCTCTGCTGCTTCTGGCCTCTCCTGCCCGTGGCTGTGCCCATGGAGCTGCCCTGTGCCAGCTGTGCCAGCCTGTCCAAGTCCCACGTGTGCCAGCTGTGCCAGCCTGAGTCCCACGTGTGCCAGCTGTGCCAGCCTGTCCGACTCCCACGTGTGCCAACTGTGCCATCTGTGCCAGCCTGTCCGAGTCCCACGTGTGCCAGCTGTCCCATGTGTGCCAGCTGTGCCAGCCTGTCCAAGTGCCACGGGGCAGCTGCAGGAGGGATGGGGCAAGGACAGGGGAGGGCTCCTCCAGCCCCCCCAGATGAGGGCTCGCCTCTGCCTGGTGGGTTATGGCATTGCGTGACTGTGCTCCATAAATCCAAAGCACCGACAGTAACTGCACCTGCAGGCATCAGGTGGGCATCATTAGTAGCTACAGTAGTAACTACACCAGGTGGGTGTCATTAGTAACTACAGTAGTACCTACATCATGTGGGTGCCATTAGTAACTCCAGTACTAACTACATCAGGTGGGTGTCATTTGTACCTACATCAAGTGGGCGTGATTACTAACCACATCAGGTGGGCGTCATTAGTAACTACAGTAGTAGCTATATCAGGTGGGTGTGATTAGTAACCACATCAGGTGGGTGTCACTAGTAACTACAGTAGTAGCTACACCAGGTGGGTGTCATTCCATTTGCTCCTTGCCAGGTGTGTTTCATTCCATCTGCTCCTCACAGAGGGCACCCAGGACACTGCACAGCACCAACACCTTGTACATTGAGACAGTTTCCTGCACAGCCCTGAGCTTCTGCAGGGTGATGCTGTTTCAGTAAGGTCTCTGAACTGCTCTCTGCAATGCAAATGCAAAGAGAATTAGCAATTTTGCACCCAGACCCTTGATATTAGTAACCATTCTTTGGATTTCTTTCTTTCACTCCAGCACAGGCCATGCCATCTCCCTTTAGCTGGCTCCCTGCCTCCTTTGTTTTCTGTATCAAGTTCAACCTTTGCTTCTTGTCTCCCCATGTGGCTGGTGACTGATAGAGAAGAGAATTGCTGAGCCTGCACCAATCTCCCTTACAACTGGTTCTTCTTTTTGGCAATTGTCACAGCCTTGCAATACTGTCATGGATACAAGAAGGGCTGGATGAAACATGGATTTTGGATATGTCAGTGCATGTGATCAAAGAAGAGAAAAGATGGTGCCAGGGGATGTCAGCGTTCCCTCTTTGGCGAGCCCAAGCCACTCACAGTGCTTGGGAGCACCAACAAGCCAGGGTCAGGGTGCAGTGGCTCATTGCACCACCTCCCTGGGAGCAGGCACTTGCTCCTGCTGTGGGAAAGCTGAAGTGATGCCTTTGCAATGGTAAAACCAACCCAATCCTCATCAACAGCAATCACAAAAATCCCAAACCCCACAAGTCCTGTTGCACCATCTACAGTTCAGGGAGAGGTTTGCCAAGTGCTGTCCATGTTGACAGTGTGCTGTACTGAGTGTTGCACTGAGTGTTGCAGGTTTGGCTGAGGTCCTTGGTCCTTTTCTCTTCCTTTCCATGTTTTTGTTTCTGTGACTGCAGACCACTTAGTGTTTTTTGTTCCATATCTGATCTCCCTTCCAACTGAGGAGCCTTGGTTATCACTGCTTTCTGGAGCATCCCGAGCTGAGGGCTATCTAAACAGCACACCTGGTAGCTGAAGGAAAATGAGCTGTGCCTTCCTCAAGCAGGGCAGGTTGATATGCTTTGGGCTGCAGCCAACTTCGTGTTCAGAGTGCTTCTGTTGTGACACAAGCAGCGTGAAGTAAGAGTCCTGGTCTTTGTGGTGAAAAAACCTCCAAACCTTTTGCTTGAGAAAGATTTCAGGACAGGAGCATTGGTTCTGTTTTGTTCTCTGGAGGTTCAATGTGTTATTTGGCAAAGGCCAGTGCAAGAGGGAGTATGAGGTGTGGTTCTGGGGTGCTGATTGTGGAAAGTTGTTGGAATGTTGGGGGGTACAAGACAGATGATGGAATTTGGACCTGGTTAACAAATGAGATTTGACAACAGGATGCCTTGGCAAAAGCAAAGGAACTTTGAAAATTAGACCTGGATTGCAAGAAGATTAAATCAAACGGGTTTACTGGAAAAAGAAAATCCCATTAAACTCTGCAAGCCTGAGATATTGTTATATGCATAAGTTTGTGTATGTGATTTTAATCTAATCATTGTAGTACACATTATTAGTCTCCCTGCAATAGTATGGAAGTGTTTGTATCCCACAATTAAATGGAATTCTGGTCACTGAGTCAGTCTCCCCATCTCTCTCCATTGCTGACAGAAAGTCACCACCTTCCCCTGAAATCTGACCCACCCATCTTGCACCACTTGTCTCTTGGCACCCAGCTCCTGTTGCCCTGACCTGTCTCACAGCCTCCAGGGGTTTGTGAGAGGCTCCTGGAGGTGTGTGTGCTACAGGCTGTGGCTGTCTGCCAGGTATGGCAGCGCTGGGTCACAGGGCATGAGGGCAGGGGCAAAGTGATGCCAATAGAGGGGATGCAGTGACTCAAATCTGCCCAGTACCCTGGGGAGAGCTCGTTTCACCCGTGAGTTCAGGTCTGTGCCAAGCCCTCACCCTGCCCATTAATGTGCAGGGCTCCAGCAGTACTTCCTTCTAGCTGTGCCCTGCAGTGTGACAGAGGTGTACAAACACACGGGCATTGTCACCCTGGGTACATTGCCGGGTCTGGAGCCTGGTTTGCCCCTGAGCTGTCTGTGCTGGCAGAGCTGGGTGAGGCCTCAGCCTGGGGAGGCTGCTGTCCTCACTGAAGAGCTGACATGCCAGAGAGGTGCTTGAACACAGCACTGACCCCTGACTGCTGAAGGCATGAGTCAGTAAGGAGCCAAAAATAGCTGCATTTGCAAAACTGGCCCTTCTGAAAGTTCACCTCCCCTCCGTGCTGGTTTCCTTCTCCCTGTACCCAGCTGCAGAGGAGTTTCTACTGATATGGTCCTGTTCTTGAGTAACCATATCAGATTTTTTAAAATTAGCTTTCTGGAACCCTTGGAACTTTGTGGATTCTTGTCCCATGTGTAAATCACACAGTCCCACAAATATGTGCTTAAGAGTACAGTTTCTGCAATTATTTTCAGAGATAATTGGAAATGGCTTTCACTGACATCTGAAGTGTTCCTTGCAATGCCCAAAAATCTGAATGTATAGCACACCTGTGCTGCAAAGTGTTGCTGAAATACTATATAGGTGTTTTTTCTGGAACAAGGCTTCCTGCTATGTTCAGTGAGACTGAAGGAGCAAATTGTTGCTTTGGCTTTTATGGCAGTTCACGTAAGCCCTCAAAAGGACCAGAAAACTAAGGTTAATGAAGAAAGTGAAGGTTAAACTTCCTTGAAAGCATTTTCTGACCGAAATCCAGTCTCATTTTTTTTAATTCTTTGCAAGAATGGGCTTTAGCTGACCTCTTCCTCCCTATCCTAGAGTATATTAGGGATATGATGCCGTGTGTGTTTGCTCTGGTTTGTCTGGCTGCCTGTCAGTGCAGTGCTGCTCACATGGCTTGGGAGGCATTTTTACTTTGTGAATTATACAATAGGCCAGCACTGGGCAAAGCAGGCTGCTTATGGCCTGATGGAAATGTTGACTCCATGAAAGCTACAGCAGGGCTTAGACCAGTCCATTACCTTTCCTCGGCAATTTTTTTTTCATTTCTCACATATAAACTTTTCTGAGATGCACAAGAAACAGTAGATTTGGATAAAAGATAAACTTGTTCTCAATTTATCATCAGTGTATGTGAGACCCAGTGTCCAGTGTGGGCTCCCATGGGTTTGGGCATCCCCCTGCTCTTGCACAATCCCCAGGGCTGCAGGGGGGTCTCTACTCTGGCACTTGGGGCACCTCCTGCCCCTCTGTCTTGGTTTGGAAAGCCAGGAGCCTGCCAAGGAAGGCAGGAGCCTCCCCTGAAATGGAGAATGTGAACCCTCCCCACCCCTCCCAATTGCTGTAAATTTTAAATTAAGGGGCTCTCAGGCAAAATTATGGGAGCAGGAAATAACAGTTCTTTAATAGGGAAAGGCAAAAAATAAAGGATGAAATAAACAATGCAGTGAACCAAACCAACCGTGCCAGAGTCAGAACCCAGCCTGACACCCTGTGGGTCAGGGTGCTGGCAGCAGCCCCATTGGAATTGTGGCTCAGCCCTCCTGCAGTGCCAGGGGTGGCTCTGCTGGAGCAGGGATCCTGGAGAAGGGTGGAGTCTTCCTCTGCAGATCCAGGGGAAGGAGAGGCAGCTGCTGCTCCTCTGGGCAATCCAGTGCAGAAGCCGTGCTGGTGTTCCAGAATCTCCAGATTATATCCAGGTAGGAATGCTTGGCTCCTCCCTCTGGGCTCACATCTCCCAGTGGGATGCTGTAGTTCTTATCAGCCATGCAGGGACATTCCATGGCTGTTATCAGCAGGTGTCCCCTCCCGAGGGAGGAGTGGGTGTGGTCACTCAGAGAGAGAGATAAGGCAAACTGCCCACTTGACAAAGGCAATCTGCCCTACAGATGGTGATTGAAAACATCTTGCATTGCAATCTTCAACACCCTCCTGCAGAGACCTGGGGGCTGCAGGGCTGTTCCCCTCACGTGTTCCCACCTGAATGCCAGTGCTGCCATTGCACTGGAGTTCTTTCCCTTTTTCACTCTGTTATTCACCATTGCTGATGGGCTCAGCCCTGGCCACTGCGGGTCCCTCTTGGAGCTGCTGGCATTGGCTCCACTGGACATGGGGGAAACTTCTGGCAGCTTTTCACTGCAGCCACCCCTGCAGTGCCCCTCACTACCAAAACCTTGCCACGCAACCCCCAAACTATAGTTAAAAGAATTTTATTTAAAATTACTTGGCGATTTTATTGGTGATAATAGGATTATGAAATTCATTTGAATTTGGGGGGAGAGGGGAACTTAAGGAATCAATTTAACTTTTCTGTTGAATGTAAATCTTGCCAAATCTCCATCACAAGTTTTCACTAGCTCTGTCACGTATTGGATAATCAAATCAGGAATGTTAAATTACATATTTTTGTAGAAATAATGTGTATGGAAATTGAATAGATTTTGGGCAGTTGTAAGGCACTAGTAATAAAATATGTTGGTTTTTATTATCACTGCAATACCTGAAAATGTAGGAAAAAAAACGTAGATGTGCCCTTAATTTGAGGTCAGTGATCTGTTGTGTTCACTGGGCTGGGTTTAGCTGGTACAGCACAGCATCCACCTGCCTCTCCTGCTCAGGACCTGCCTGTTTGGGGCTCCTCCTGTTCTGTACCCAAGCACTCTGAAGTGAGTGTGCGGGGAGGGAGCCCTTCCAGGAGGGAATCACAGTCACATCCATTGCAGTGGGCTTGTCCTCAATAATTCATGGTGGGGGGAGGCCCGTGGACTGCAGCCCTCAAACCTGCCAGGCTGCAGAGCATGTTCCAGTTTGATGCTGGACCTGCTTTAAATGGCACTGGGGAAGTGGAGAGTGGGACAGAGAGGCTGATGCCAGAAGAGTGGCATTCACTCAGAAAAAAAAGCCTAGTTTCATTCAGTGCTTTTGTGTTGATCCGCTCAGGGAGAAGGTGAAAATCAAATACCCTTTGTCCCATACATGCTCAGTGTCACACTAATGGGTGCTGCAGCTGCATTTCAGTCAGAGGTAACTGCGAGACATTTGCCCAGTGTCATTTGCTGCAAAGACAAACCTGGGGCTCCAAGGGCCTTTTGTGTGTTTTACTGAGCTCTCCCACACACCAGTGGAGCTCTGTCAGTGTGCTGGGCTTGAGAAAACTCTCACAAATTGTTTATAAACCCACTGACTTGAGAGCAGCATTTGTCCTTCACTGTTGTGTCCTCTAGAGCAAATGTTTCTGTAAAGGTGTTATGGTGCTCCTGTTCCATTTACAGGGGAATTGCACTTCCTCTTTTTTGATATTTGTCTTGAATATTTCACATCTGAGAATGCAAATGCAGCGAGAAAACTCTAGCTGATGGATTCCTTGGGCAGCACTGCAAGGCTTTTGGCATGGAGATGTTTTCATTCCACAGCATTAATCTTGCAGAATACTCGGCTTTTGGAAGTTTATGTGGATCCTATACCACCAAAATGGACTTTGCTTCTCTGACATAACAAAAGTAATGTGAAAATCAAGAAAAAAAATGTTTCTAGACTTCTAAATGGATTAAAAAAAAACCCAAAACCTATTTTAGAATACGATCCAGAGGAGTTTCTCTAGTGCTCTGGGAGTTAGCACCTTGTCTTTCAGTTATTCTGCTCTAAATTGGAGCACAAAACACTTCTTAAAGGCATTGCAGCTGGGATTATCTGACTGATATGAGTATGTTATTGGAGAGGTTCACAACAATTTTTTTTACTTTTTTAATGCTTATTCTACCTGTATCTCCACAGAAGTACAAAGGCTTAATGATCATGGACAGGGAAACACATTTTTCTTCTGCATCCCATCATTTTAGCAACCTGCAGTATAATTGCTCAGTTAAACACTGAGTCTGTGCAAACTAAATGCCACATTGCTACTTCCACGCCTGAATGTCTGTTTTAAAGGCACTGACCTTTTGGTATCCAACCTTTACAAAGTGGTGCTTTGTAGTACCACTTAGTTGCTACTTATTTCATCGCTTTCACTTCCTTCTCCTTCTTAGGTAGAATTTAAATATCCCCTTTTAGTTTTATTTCTGGAGAGAAAAGATTTGAATGTTATGGTTATAACTGCTAGACTTAGTTCACTGCAGTAAGAGAAGGTTGTTTCAGTGGCACCAGGCAGCAGTGCTGAACTGGATTTAACACCAAATCAGTCCCCCTGTGCTGGGGCTGGGGGCAGAAACCTTTGTCACAGGAGATGTACCTGACTGAGGGGCACAGGGCAGTGATAAACCCCATTAAACATCTCTCTTGCCACTTTCAGTGCTCTCAGGGCCAGTGTGGGGTATCTGGTCTGTGGAGGTGGGGACAGCATCCTCATGGAGTGGGAGAGTGGAAGGGGGCACTGGGGTGGCCTTTGCTGCATTCTGAGGGAGCAATTTCCAGTATCCCTCTGCCCTTCGCTGCCATTCTCTGCCCAGCCAATCTCCAAGACCTCCATTCCTTTCCAAGATCAGTGAATGGGTGCAGGATCCACCAGGAGCACAGACTGCAGCAGAACAAAGGTGAAAGGATTTGGATCTTAATTTCCATCCACTGGAAGATGGCCTGAAGAGTGGCTGTGCTGCTCAGCTTGCTGCAGGTACCTGGGGGTTGTGGTGTCCTGCCCAGCGTGTGGTTCTGCTCCCCTGTGACCCTCAGCTGTGCTCCCATAGCGGCTGCTCATCTGTGTGGTGACAGCAAGGCACTCCTTCTGTCCCCACGACTGAATGTCCAGGCAGGGAAACCAGCCCAGGCTGCTCAAGGTGAGTGGGTGACTGCTTTAACGTCCCCTCAGCATAAATGAGGCTTTGGAAACAGGACAGGAGGTATCTGTGAAGGATTCTGCTTTTGGAGGAGGATGTCAGTGCTGCTCAGAGGTTTCCAGGTCCTGAGAGCTCACACCATGGCTGCAGGATCCAGCTGAAAAGAGGCGCTGTCACTGGGCCTGGCTGGCCATGCCATCACTGCTGGGCTGCTGTGTCTGCAGGACAAGGTGACCTTGGGGAACAAAAGGACACACAGTGAGAGCAGCACCCCCCTTGCTGGCACAGACAGCAGTGCAGCTGTGGGGTGATCTGGGCTGCCTGCTGCGATGGGAGAGCAGAGGCTGGCCAGAGGCTGGCCTGCCCCTCCTGGCTGCCCCTCCTGGCTGCCCGGTACCGGGGATGTCTGTGACCCTGCTGCCAGGGGTGTGTGCCCCTCACCTGCCCCTGACAGACAGACAGACAGACAGGCAGACAGACAGACAGACAGTGGCCATCAGCAGGGTCGGGTCTGTGCCCCTCACCTGCCCCTGACAGACAGACAGGCAGACAGACAGCGGCCACCGGGCCACTGCTAGGGCAGGTCCCTCCTCCCCGGTGGGTGTCCGAGGGGCCGGGATCATCTCCTGTACCCGAGGGGCCGGGATCATCTGCTGCTGTACCCGAGGGGCCGGGATCATCTCCTGCTGTACTCGAGGGGCCGGGATCATCTCCTGCTGTACCCAAGGGACCCGGATCATCTCCTGCTGTACCCGAGGGGCCGGGATCATCTCCTGCTGTACCCGAGGGACCCGGATCATCTCCTGCTGTACTCGAGGGGCCGGGATCATCTCCTGCTGTACCCGAGGGACCGGGATCATCTGTTGCTGTACCCGAGGGGCCGGGATCATCTCCTGCTGTACTCGAGGGACCGGGATCATCTCCTCTACCCGAGGGGCCGGGATCATCTCCTGTACCCGAGGGACCGGGATCATCTCCTGTACCCGAGGGACCGGGATCATCTCCTGCTGTACTCGAGGGACCGGGATCATCTCCTGCTGTACTCGAGGGGCCGGGAGGGATCATCTGTTGCTGTACCCGAGGGACCGGGATCATCTCCTGTACCCGAGGGGCCGGGATCATCTCCTGTACCCGAGGGACCGGGATCATCTCCTGCTGTACTCGAGGGGCCGGGAGGGATCATCTGTTGCTGTACCCGAGGGACCGGGATCATCTCCTGCTGTACTCGAGGGACCGGGATCATCTCCTGCTGTACCCGAGGGGCCGGGAGGGATCATCTGTTGCTGTACCCGAGGGACCGGGATCATCTCCTGCTGTACTCGAGGGACCGGGATCATCTGTTGCTGTACCCGAGGGACCGGGATCATCTCCTGCTGTACCCGAGGGGCCGGGATCATCTCCTCTACCCGAGGGGCCGGGATCATCTCCTGCTGTACTCGAGGGGCCGGGAGGGATCATCTGTTGCTGTACCCGAGGGACCGGGATCATCTCCTGCTGTACCCGAGGGACCGGGATCGTCTCTGACTGCACCACGCGCGTTCGGCGGACCCTGGGGCCGGGGAAGCGACAGCAGATGGCACTCGTGACATGTCACAGGCGGGATTTCTGCAGGGAAATGTGGTTCCGGCGGTGCACTCGGGCTGGCCCTGCTGACAGCCGCTGCTCTGCGGCGGCAGGGGCGGGAGCTGGGGGTGCGGGATCCGGGAGGGGCTGCGGGGCTGCGGAGAGCAGCCGGGGGCCCCCACATCGGGGCACGCCGCTGCCTCCGAGAGCTCCCAGAGCGCTCACGCTGCCCGCTTGGGATTTATTTACTCAGCAAGAAAATCCGCCCGTGCCAAATGCGAAAAACGCCAGTCACTTGTTTCTAGAATTTTAAAAGTTTAATAGTAATAGAATGGTTATAAAAATAGTAATACAATTAGAGTAATAATAATTTAGACAATTTGAATTAGGACAATATGAGACAAATACAAAGAGTTACGGACGTCCAAGTACCTTTTTCTGGGCAGCATGAGCCCGAAAAAGGACACGTGTTAACAAAGGATTAACGCTTAAAAGCAATGGCCTGTTGCATATTCATACACCTCATCCATGATGCATAAATTCCATTCAAATACAGGATTCTGTCTGGTCATCATCAACTTCTTCCTCTGAATCCTAACAGCGCCTTCAAAGAAGTTAGTTTCTTCTGCTAAGAGGGCAATAAATTCTCTTTCTCTGAAAGATTCAGGTGTCCTGTGGCTGCTATCTCACTGCGAGTCCTTTCTTTTAAAAAAGTATCCTACATAATATAGTTTTTATTTTAACAATTTTTATAACCTAAAACTATATTTAACACAGTACTTAAGAGAATTAATACAGCATTACTTTCTAATACAACAAATATAATATTCATTTTAATATTTGTGAATAGCCAATCATAAAATACGTGCATTTTTCAGAGAAGTGTCACTGGAGAGAGGAGTGATATTTTATTGCGAGGCCAGCCCAGCTCCTTCACAAGGCGCTGGCTGAGTCCCCAGCCTGCATCCCCCATGCCTGCCCAGAGCTGCTCCCACCCCGCATGTGACAGGGCCAGGCTCCAGCAGAGCCTCAGGGCTCATTCAGCGTAACACAACCCTCCAAACCTTCCCCAAATCAAGTGCTAAAACCCCATTTCAATTTCTTTGGACTCGAGATGATCAAGTGCTAAAACCCCATTTCAATTTCTTTGGACTCGAGATGTGTTTTCCCCGTCCGTGCAGGCACAGCCAGTGGGAGAGCTGTGGGGAAAGGCAGGCCCTGTGACAGGGCAGGAGTGGAAGCTGCAGCAGCAGGGAGATCGGCTTTTACACACCTGGGGGCAGGTGGGGTCTCACAGAGGATGCCAAAAGGGTTGGTCAGTGTAACCTGAGCTATTTTGCATCACCCATGAAAAATCTGGGTGATTTAGAGAGGACTGTGGAGTCAGCATCCCTGAAGGGTTCTGGGTGGACAAAGCCATGTCTGACCTGATTGAAAGCCTTGGTGTCAGCAGCAGGATTTGTATGGCCTGTTAAAGCAACAATAACTCCCTGTCATATCCTAAGGAAATGAGGAGAGAACTGGTAGATCTTCATGGACTGAAACTACAGATATAGGCTGTCTTATATTCTGTTTTTGATCCATATCTTCTTTTTGGGGCTCCCTTTGTGTAATAAATGATCTCTAGATTTTTTTACGAAACATGAGCTATGTCAAGATTAAGAGTATATGGCCAAAATTTATATTTTATTGTGAGAATTTCTGTTCTATTATTCCTGGAACAGACATCAGGGAGAACACCAGTATTAAATGTGTAGTGATGACTAAATAAGTTATTTACAAATATTTAAGGCTTGTGGAAGACGTGTAACAACTATGTAACAACTCAGAATTTAAGACACTTACATACAATTTTTCAGGTGCTGCACTCCCATATTCCCTGCTCCACAATGACAATGACAATTGTGTGCTCTGTGTAACTCAGCTCTGCTGAAATACATGTGGGGCTCCTGAGAACCTTCTACAACTAATACCTCAGAAAGACTATTGCTAATCCTCTGGAAATAGGCTTTACCTAAAATCACAGGACAATTAGAAGACTAGAATCCTGTGTGTAAGCAGACATAGCTGTCTTGCACTTTGTAGATTAGTGCAATCTTTATAAGCCAACTGTTAATACCCCAATTGAAATATTTACTGTTTTGCTCACGTACTTCAGACAATTTGTGACTTTCATGGGCCCAGTGTTCTTCCTCCAGGGCTTGTGGAGGACACAGCTGTGCAGCTCTGCTGCTGCACCCCTGATTTACTGAAATTAAACCCCTGAAATGGTGTGTGACTTGTGCAAAAATCCCGTGGCACAGCAGGGGCGGAGACACAGGGACACTCTCCTGGCACCTGACCCAGTGTCCAGAGGGCAGGTGAAGGGATGGACAGGAGGACAGTCAGTCCTTTAATGACACAGGGACACTCTCCTGGCCCCATGGCACCTGGCCCAGTGCCCAGGGGCAGGTGAAGGATGGAGGACAGTCAGTTTTTAATGAGGGTATCACTACTGCCCAAACCAGTCCCTTCCCACCTTGCTGGACACCCAAAAAAGGGTGCAGCACTCCAGCCCCTTGTGAGCCTTTGCTGGAGCACTGGCCCTGGCAGTGGCCCTGTGTGCCCAGAAGGGTCCCTGCAAACAGGGGACTCTCCTGCTGCGTCCTTTCAGCCTGGAGTTCCAGTGGGGCTGAGGATGAGCCCGACTAGCACTGTCTGACCTCCAATGCACATCCCCAGGGGGTGTTTCTGTGGCACTCTCAGTGTCCAGGGAAGCTGGCAGGGTGCTGGTGTGGCAGGATGAGCCAGGGGGATGGCAGTGAGTGACATTTGATTACCAGAAGGGTCTGGAGTGTACTTGAGGGAGAGCAGCTCCACTCTGACCTGATGAAGGGCAGTGTCCAGGGTGAGTACAAAGGGTGGCTGGCTCTGTGACAGCAGTTCCAGGGATGGCTGTGGGATGCATCTCTTCTGTCTGCACAAAACACCCTTGTCATCCATTGAGCTGTATTCATGTCCCTGGATTTCTGTGCTCACTGTCATGCATGCTTTCATTTGTGAATGGAACAGCCAAGCTCTAAAGGACAAGGATCTCTGGTTATAGGGTGGTTATAGGGTGATTATAGGGTGGTTATAGGGTCTTGCCTGCTTGTAGCCCATGGCAGACACATCCCTCTCCCCCTCCAGAGCCCCCAGTGGCTGAGCACAGCTGCAGGGCTGAAGGCCAGGTCACCTCAGGGGGCTGCACACCCCCTGAGCCAGATCCTGGGCAGCACTGGGGCTGTCCCATCCATGGGGAACTGAGCAGATCCTGGGCAGCACTGGGGCTGTCCCATGGGGAACTGAGCAGATCCTGGGCAGCACTGGGGCTGTCCCATCCATGGGGAACTGAGCAGATCCTGGGCAGCACTGGGGCTGTCCCATGGGGAACTGAGCAGATCCTGGGCAGCACTGGGGCTGTCCCATCCATGGGGAACGGAGCAGATCCTGGGCAGCACTGGGGCTGTCCCATCCATGGGGAACTGAGCAGATCCTGGGCAGCACTGGGGCTGTCCCATGGGGAACTGAGCAGATCCTGGGCAGCACTGGGGCTGTCCCATCCATGGGGAAGTGAGCAGATCCTGGGCAGCACTGGGGCTGTCCCATCCATGGGGAACGGAGCAGATCCTGGGCAGCACTGGGGCTGTCCCATCCATGGGGAACGGAGCAGATCCTGGGCAGCACTGGGGCTGTCCCATCCATGGGGAACTGAGCAGATCCTGGGCAGCACTGGGGCTGTCCCATCCATGGGGAACGGAGCAGATCCTGGGCAGCACTGGGGCTGTCCCATCCATGGGGAACGGAGCAGATCCTGGGCAGCACTGGGGCTGTCCCATCCATGGGGAACTGAGCAGATCCTGGGCAGCACTGGGGCTGTCCCACGGCTGGGGAACTGCTCCCCATGGCCCCTCATGTGTCTGGGGATTTCTGCTCACCCTGAGACCTGCCTGACCCACACCTCCTGAGGGCTGCACTGGGGGAATGCAGCCCTGGACACCAGGAAATGTCCCTGTCTCTGGCATTGTACCACATGGGGATTCTTTCAAACTGATATTTGTTTCTTCTTCCAAACACTGAGGGATAATCAAGGGGAATCAAAATATTCATCCTGCCCTCTTTGCCTGTTTTTTTATTCTCCAAAAGAACCATTCAGGAATCAAAGGAAATCTTTGCCTGGAAGAATTTCTTTCCTGTGCATTTGAAAGGTTTGTCTGTAAGGATTCAATTTTTTCAGCAGCTTCAATGACATCTTAAAACTAATTTCCTTGGTATGAAATGAGCATTTTAAAATCACAGCTTACAGGTTAAAAATGGTTCTGTGCATTGTTCTTTTGGTATCCTTCCCACAGTTGGAGGAGGACAGTAATAAATTTGTAGATTGAGGCACTCATGGACTACAGTAACAGACACAACATAGAGCAGCAGAGGTGCTGTCCCCCACCTGCTGCCACTAAAGATAAAGAATGGAAGCATTTACTGTTATTACAACTTGAGCCACATGAAGCTAGGGGAGAATGAGCCTGCTCACTGGTTCTCAACCCGTGGTGCCCTGTGCTAAGGATGTAAGGATGGCAGTGGGTTCAGAGGCAGCCCCTGAGCAGCTGGGGGGCTGTCTTGGTTTGGAAAGGCAGGTGCCTGCCAAGGAAGGCAGGAGCCTCCCTGAAATGGAGAATGTGAACCCTCCCCACCCCTCCCAATTGCTATAAATGTGAAAGTACGGGGCTCTCGGGCAAAAATATGGGAGCAGGAAAGAGCAGTTCTTTAATAGGGAAAGAAAAAAAAAGGATAAAATAAACAATGCAGTGACCAAACCAACAGTGCCAGAGTCAGAACCCAGCCTGACACCCTGTGGGTCAGGGTGCTGGCAGCAGCCCCATTGGAATTGTGGCTCAGCCCTCCTGCCTCCTGGTGAGGCCACACCTTGAATATTGCGTCCAGTTCTGGGCCCCTCAGTTTAGGAGGGACGTTGAGATGCTTGAGCGTGTCCAAAGGAGAGCAACGAGGCTGCTGAGAGGCTTGGAACACAAGCCGTATGAAGAACGACTGAGGGAGCTGGGGTTGTTCAGCCTGGAGAAAAGGAGACTCAGAGGTGACCTTATCACTCTCTTCAGCGTCCTGAAGGGTGACTGTGGTGAGCTGGGGGTCGGTCTCTTTCTCTGGGCAGCAACAGACAGAACAAGAGGACACAGTCTCAAGCTGCGCCAAGGGAGATACCGGCTAGAATTAAGAAGGAAGTTTTTCACAGAAAGAGTGGTCAAATACTGGAATCATCTACCCAGGGAGGTGGTGGAGTCACCATCCCTTGATGTGTTTAAAAAAAGACTGGATGTGGCACTTGGTGCCATGATCTAGCTGAGGTGTTAGAACACGGGTTGGACTTGATGATCTTGAAGGTCTCTTCCAACCTAGAAATTCTCTGTGATTCTGTGATTCTGTGCAGTGTCAGGTGTGTTCAGTTGGAGCAAGGGGGATCTGTAGAGAAGGATGTATTCTTTCTCTGAAGATCCAGTGGAAGGAGAGCCAGCTGCTGTTCCTCTGGGCAATCCAGTGCAGAAGCTGTGCTGGTGTTCCAGAATCTCCAGATTCTATCCAGGTAGGAATGCTTGGCTCCTCCCTCTGGGCTCACATCTCCCAATGGGATGCTGTAGTTCTTATCAGCCATGCAGGGACATTCCATGGCTGTTATCAGCAGGTGTCCCCTCCCGAGGGAGGAGTGGGTGTGGTCACTCAGAGAGAGAGATAAGGCAAACTGCCCACTTGACAAAGGTAATCTGCCATACAGATGGTGAATGAAAACATCTTGCATTGCAGTCTTCAATAGGGGCCAAGCCGCCAGCACCTGGAGCAGTGCCCCCCTGCCCAAGAGATTCTGCAGGACAGAGCTGGGGCACTGGCAGGGTGAGGCAGTGTGTCCCTGTGCCCTGGCATGCAGAGCTGGGTGTGGCTGGAAGGACACACTGACAGCAGGGCCTGGAGCTTCCTGTCTCTATGATCCGTGCCAGGAATGGTGGCAATGTCAGAAATAGTTTCAGTAGGAAATTTCAATGTACATAAAATCAGGACTATTTTGAGAGTAGAAATAGGAGCCTGTCTGCATTCATAATTTTTCTCCCATGAGTGCCTCTCTGCTTATTTCCTATTTGCATGGGATTATTGTTAGTAGCCTTAGTGCTCAGAATGTACAAATAACATCTCCACTGGGGAAAGGGAACTGTCTTTCCTGACACATAAATATCTACTTTGTTTACTTTTGAACTAAGGAGAATTACTTTAGGAACTCTTACACAGTCTTTAACATCTACTGGGAAATTCTGGTTTGACTTGCATTACAACTGTCTCACTGGCCCCTCAGTCCAGCGCATGGGTTTAGGGAGGGTTACACCACACACTCCACACAGAGCTGTGTTTGTCTTCTGGAAGTGCATTTACATATTTTGTGGGCTCCAGCTGAGAAGCATCACTCAGCCTTGCTCAGGGAGGATTTAGACTCCAGCACCATGGAAATGGCTACAGGCAATGAGCAAGTTTCAATAAACCAGTTTTCTGCTGTTGTCTGTTGATTTAAACTGCAGTATTAAATGAAGAAATCACCTAGTAAATTTATTTACTAGTTCATTCAGAATAAAATAAAGAAATATGTCTGTGATTAATTTGCCTGGAAAGATAATCAGAGACTCTTCAACTGGAGCAGGCAGCCTGGGCAGTGTCCTTAAAGTTAATGGTCTATCAAGTGAGGCAATGAGAGCCTGTACAACCTCAGTGGCTGTCAGCATCTCCCTGCTGGTGTTGTGCAGCAAGAGGCACCAAAGGAATGTTGATGTCCTCTGAAAACACTTTGTAGCCCTCCCCAGCTTCCTACAGGCTTCACCTGTTGCCTACCATCTCTCTGCAGATCATGAGGCTTTTGCTGGATGAATGAACAATTCAATTTCCTCAAAATTATTTGGAAGAGCTGGTCTGTGTGGTGTGAACATGTGAAACTGGCTGTCTGGCTGCTCCCTTAGTGCCCTTGGAGGATGCAGGAGGGTCGAGAGAAAGGAGCTGAGCTATTGCTGGGGACACTGCACTCTGTCCCAGGTGGGAAAGGAGCTGAGCTATTGCTGGGGACACTGCACTCTGTCCCAGGTGGGAAAGGAGCTGAGCTATTGCTGGGGACACTGCACTCTGTCCCAGGTGGGAAAGGAGCTGAGCTATTGCTGGGGACACTGCACTCTGTCCCAGGTGGGAAAGGAGCTGAGCCAGGGCAGGGCACACTGCACTCTGTCCCAGGTGGGAAAGGAGCTGAGCTATTGCTGGGGACACTGCACTCTGTCCCAGGTGGGAAAGGAGCTGAGCTATTGCTGGGGACACTGCACTCTGTCCCAGGTGGGAAAGGAGCTGAGCTATTGCTGGGGACACTGCACTCTGTCCCAGGTGGGAAAGGAGCCAGGGCTGGGCACACTGCACTCTGTCCCAGGTGGGAAAGGAGCTGAGCCAGGGCAGGGCACACTGCACTCTGTCCCAGGTGGGAAAGGAGCTGAGCCAGGGCTGGGCACACTGCACTCTGTCCCAGGTGGGAAAGGAGCTGAGCTATTGCTGGGCACACTGCACTCTGTCCCAGGTGGGAAAGGAGCCAGGGCTGGGCACACTGCACTCTGTCCCAGGTGGGAAAGGAGCCAGGGCTGGGCACACTGCACTCTGTCCCAGGTGGGAAAGGAGCTGAGCCAGGGCTGGGCACACTGCACTCTGTCCCAGGTGGGAAAGGAGCTGAGCCAGGGCAGGGCACACTGCACTCTGTCCCAGGTGGAAAAGCCTGTGCTCTGCTCTGCCTGTCTGCCCTATGCCAAGGAGTAAAACATCCTGTGGCATCAGATGAGCCTTGGTTCTGTATTTAGAGGAGGTACTTCAGTTCAGTTCTTACTCCAGAGCTGAGGGATGAAAGCATGAATTCTAAAATGCGGAATATCCTACAGATATAGCACCAAGCCAACAGAGTGTAAAATTAAATAAAATACTATATAAAATACTATACACCCCAGAAACAGCAGGTGGGTAACCCCTAGGCTGGGTGCAGCCCACCAAGCAGCCTGGCCTGGCCCTGCACTGGGATCCCAGGGGCTGGGGATGGCCAGCACACCAGAACCTGGGCTCTGGTGACCAGGACAGCTGGCTCTGTGAGGGATCCCCAGCCCCTGTGGGTTCCCATTTCCTACCCTCTCCATTGATTACTGCTGAAACTGCTGACTCTGTCTCCCACTACCTGATTCTTTTGCTCCCTCTCACATGTGCTTTTGTCTCAGCTGAAGCTCATCAGCTTGCATGAAAAATTATGAACAGACTCCTGAGCTCCGGTGTCTGAAGAGACTTGAGACTCTCAGTAAAGATCAAAGATGTACAAGTGCTTTTGCCTCAGGAAAATCCAATGGACATTGCCTAAAATCCTGTAAAACCTCTGAGGTGGAAAATGCAACCTCTGCAGCCTCTTTTCCCTCTGCCACACAGGTCAGAATGGACACACCGGGTCTGGTTTTGCCAGTTCCTCTCGGGTAGACTTGGCAGCCCAGACTGGGTCTTTTCAATTCACATTCCTGCACTGCAATAATCCAGTCTGCCTTTTAAATCTCCATTTCTGATCACCGTAATGTAAAAGGGTATGTTCTGCATATTATTTTCAAATAATAATAATAATGATAACAAAAAATTCTTGTTTAAACAAAAAAAAAACCTGAAAAAGTTGCATTTTGAAACCCCCCCATTTGTTTGTTCTCTGTAATGCACCTTTTCCCATAAGAGTTAAAAGGTTTTTAATTATCTTCTTCAATGTTCTCTGGAGCTACACTCTGCTCCTGCCTTTCTGGGAAAACTCAGGCAAGCTGCATGTTTTGGACAACAACAGCAGATTTCCAGGAATATTCCAGTGAGCACACTCTCCCAGCAAAGCCAAGCCTGCGGGCTGGGGCTGGGGTCAGCAGGAGCACTGGAGGGATGGGGTTCAGCCTTCAAAGCCCCTTCAGCGCCCCTGTGCCTCCCATGGCAAGGCCCCCTGCGTTTGGGGTGGCCACAGGGACCTGCTGTGGGGTCACGGTGCCCTGGGCAGCACCTGCTTGGGGTGGGCAGTGAGATACCTGCTCGGGGTGGCAGCACCTGCTGAGAGTGGCAGTGAGATACCTGCTGGGGGTGGGCAGCACCTGCTGAGGGTGGCAGCACCTGCTGAGGATGGCAGTGAGACACCTGCTGAGGGTGGCAGCACCTGCTGAGGGTGGGCAGCACCTGCTGGGGGTGGCAGTGAGATACCTGCTGGGGGTGGCAGTGAGATACCTGCTGCCCCTCAGATGGCACCAGGCTGAACTGGTGCAGGAAATCCCGTGCTGAGGGAGCTCCGTGGATGTTTTCAGCAGAAGTGGTGGTGCAGTTGTGGTGTGCTATGGGAAGGGGTGAACACAGTGCCTGGCTCTGGCTGGGGCTGGAGGAGCCCTTGGGAATGGGGCTGGCTGTGGGGGCAGTGGGAGATGGGCTCTGCTGCCTCTGCCCCTGCAGCTCCTGGGGCAGGAGAGACAGTGACACAGCCCTGCTCTGGGAATCCTGCTCCGGGAATCCTGCTCCAGGAATCCTGCTCTGGGAATCCTGCCCAGGACCTGCCCTGGGAACAGCAGCTCTGCTCTGGCTCCAGCTGCAGTGGAACAGGAACAGCAGCTCTGCTCTGGCTCCAGCTGCCCTGGGAACAGGAACAGCAGCTCTGCTCTGGCTCCAGCTGTGCTGGGAACAGGAACAGCAGCTCTGCTCTGGCTCCAGCTGTGGTGGAGCAGGAACAGCAGCTCTGCTCTGGCTCCAGCTGCAGTGGAACAGGAACAGCAGCTCTGCTCTGGCTCCAGCTGCGGTGGAACAGGAACAGCAGCTCTGCTGTGGCTCCAGCTGTGGTGGAGCAGGAACAGCAGCTCTGCTCCGGCTCCAGCTGCCCTGGGAACAGGAACAGCAGCTCTGCTCTGGCTCCAGCTGCAGTGGAACAGGAACAGCAGCTCTGCTCTGGCTCCAGCTGTGCTGGGAACAGGAACAGCAGCTCTGCTCTGGCTCCAGCTGTGGTGGAGCAGGAACAGCAGCTCTGCTCTGGCTCCAGCTGTGCTGGGAACAGGAACAGCAGCTCTGCTCTGGCTCCAGCTGCCCTGGGAACAGGAACAGCAGCTCTGCTCTGGCTCCAGCTGCAGTGGAACAGGAACAGCAGCTCTGCTCTGGCTCCAGCTGCGGTGGAACAGGAACAGCAGCTCTGCTCTGGCTCCAGCTGTGCTGGGAACAGGAACAGCAGCTCTGCTCTGGCTCCAGCTGCAGTGGAACAGGAACAGCAGCTCTGCTCCGGCTCCAGCTGCAGTGGAACAGGAACAGCAGCTCTGCTCTGGCTCCAGCTGCAGTGGAACAGGAACAGCAGCTCTGCTCTGGCTCCAGCTGTGCTGGGAACAGGAACAGCAGCTCTGCTCTGGCTCCAGCTGTGGTGGAGCAGGAACAGCAGCTCTGCTCTGGCTCCAGCTGTGCTGGGAACAGGAACAGCAGCTCTGCTCTGGCTCCAGCTGCCCTGGGAACAGGAACAGCAGCTCTGCTCTGGCTCCAGCTGCAGTGGAACAGGAACAGCAGCTCTGCTCCGGCTCCAGCTGCAGTGGAACAGGAACAGCAGCTCTGCTCTGGCTCCAGCTGCGGTGGAACAGGAACAGCAGCTCTGCTCTGGCTCCAGCTGTGCTGGGAACAGGAACAGCAGCTCTGCTCTGGCTCCAGCTGTGGTGGAGCAGGAACAGCAGCTCTGCTCTGGCTCCAGCTGTGCTGGGAACAGGAACAGCAGCTCTGCTCCGGCTCCAGCTGCAGTGGAACAGGAACAGCAGCTCTGCTCTGGCTCCAGCTGCCCTGGGAACAGGAACAGCAGCTCTGCTCTGGCTCCAGCTGTGCTGGGAACAGGAACAGCAGCTCTGCTCCGGCTCCAGCTGCAGTGGAACAGGAACAGCAGCTCTGCTCTGGCTCCAGCTGCCCTGGGAACAGGAACAGCAGCTCTGCTCCAGCTCCAGCTGCAGTGGAACAGGAACAGCAGCTCTGCTCTGGCTCCAGCTGCAGTGCTGGCCTTGGGCTGGGGCTGCCCATGGCCCATGCTCTTACACACTGCCCCAGCCCATCATACCTCCCACCTGGTTATTCCCTTCCCTCATTAACCAACCAGAATCTCTCATTTCCAGCTGGAATATTATTCTTTTGAGGCCAAATATCAAATCCATCTGCCTTCACAGGTGTATCTCTAGGCCAGCTGCCCCCCTGGGTCTTCCCTTGTTGGGTGTTCCCTGCTGTCACTGCTCCTGGGCTCTCCCCACCCCATCAAGAGAGCAATGACGACCCCCCCACAACTGGATTTAATCTCCCCAGAAGAATCTCTTCAAGTTCTTGTCATGTAAAGCACCATATTAAAACATTTCAGAATTGCACAGTGGCTCAGTCTAATGGCAACCTTTTTCCTTAAAGAGAGATGTTGCCATTTATCAGAGGCTCTCCTGCTTTGCTTCAATACACCAAGCACATTGGAAGAACAAAAGGACTGCCACTGGAATAGCCCAGCTTTTCAATTTCAAACCATCTGCATCTTACAGAAAAAAATGAAATCTTCAGCACACACAAATACTGTGCAGAACTAAATGATACAGGCTATTTCACTTTCCTTCATGGTTCTCTAACTTATTGGCTTTTAAGTAATGGGTAGTCCAACATCAAAAGCTCCACTCAAATAAGACAAACAAACACTTAAAGCACACATTACACATGACATTCCCAGCCATCTGTAAAGGTTGATCTCTAAAGAATAGAGAGGGAGGTTGTTAAATTCTTCGTCTAAACCAGAGCACAAAGCATCAGTGGGGGAGATGTTCAAGCACTGCTCAGGTGTCTATGGGGGAGTATCTTTATTTGATGACCAAAGCCAGGAGAGACTGTGCTGAAGGCTCTTACAACCCACTGTAACCTTTCAGCCCTTTCCTGCTTTTTTCCCCCATTACTATTCAGCCACCCTGAAGACTGGCAGGAAGTCTCTTCCACATCACAATTTCTGGTACTTCATCTCCTGTAGCTCTGCCTCCTCCTTGCTCTCCCCTTACAGGTGAGCCCTTCAAACAGGTCTTTTGGAGGATCCTTTTCATCTCCTTGTCACCTTTTGGGGTGCAGTGTGCCCAGTCCAGGCTTTTCCCCTCAGGCCTGTGAAATCTCTTCTTCAATCCCTGTCCTGGATCCCGTGTTCCTGTCACATGAAGCATAAGCTGCTTGTCACATGCAGAGGGCTGCTGGCCCCCAGTCCCCACTGTGTCACTGCCTCGCCAGTGACATCTGAATTCCCATCTCAGATGGCTCCTGAGGGCAGCCAGCAGCACCACTGCCAACTTTCCACACAAACTTGTAATTCTCTTCAGCTCAGGGCATGTGTTCAGCAGGACTCTGAGAGCACCTTCATTACCTGGCTTTGCATCTGCCCCCGTGCCCTTTTCTGCCCCACAGCATTTCAGAATCACAGAACAGTTTGTGTTGTAACTGGAGTCCCCTTCCTCCCCGGCACGGCACAGCTCCCAGAGCACATCCATCCCTGGCAGAGCTGATGTTTCTGCCTCCCTGGGTGTCCCACAGGTGCTCATTGCTATCCACACTTGGCATCAGCTCTCCAGCTGCTATCAAAGCAGGAATGAGTCAGCCAAGCGCTTTCGAGGAACTCCCCTTCTTTATTCTTACTTCTTAACACAGCTGAGTTGTGGCTTTGGTTATGTTTTAGTGTCTGAATTTGCAGTGAAACTCTGTTAAGCTGTCTGAACTGAAAGGGATTTGAATTCAGAGTATGCTTTGGAATGTATTCCTTTACTTTATCTTTGCCCTCAGCACCTGGTTGAATGGCAGCTTTTCTTGATTCCTCTGATGCCTTGAAACTTGAGTAGGTACTGTGGAGAGCTTTTCCTGGAACTATTGTCCTACACAGTAAGTATTGCAAGCATTAATTACACAGCACTTCCCACAAAGTTCTGGTTTACAGCATGCTGTCTTTTCTCAAGATACAAATAATTTTTTTTTTAAATAGAACTTGTATCGATGTGGTGTAGTTTATCCTACACACACCACTCGTTCCCATGCCTCTGAGTCAGGATGTGTCCCAGCCAAGCCATCAGAATTTTTCTATCCTGTTTCTTCTACCCAAAGCACCAACCCTCCTGTAGCTCTGCAGAGTTTCAGGTGTCTGCAGCCTGGTGTCCCTGCTCTTGGCAGAGGGGCACAAATGTTCCCATGCTCCTGCTGTTAGGAAAATTGATCCACTGTGCCAGAGGTTTCTGTCCAAAAAGGAGACAGAGGAATCCTGTAACTTTATTTGAATAAAGAGAGAGGCCATGGGGCATTTCCCATGGGCTCTCTCAAATTGCTGGAGGATGCAGCCTCCTTTTTATCCCAATTTCCCAGCTATGTTTCCCTCTTTCTTTCCCCATTGGCTGAGGTACTTGGGAGGTATAGACTTCCCAAAATGCCTAATACAGACCCCCTCTTTCTTTGTGTCTCTGTTCTTTTTGTCTAAGTCCAGGAATTTAGCATGGCCTTGGGTGAGCAACAGTCCGTGTCAGTTAGTGGGATTCCTCTGGAATTGATGGTTTCTTCCATGGCTTCTCTCCTCTATCAGTATCTGGCTTTATATGCAAGCAGGCCCACGGTTTGTTTGTAGAGACACATCCCACTCATTCCTCTCAGTGCCTGCCTGCACTGCCTCCCTGCCTGTCAGGCATCTGTCCTGTTCCCTGACCCCATCCTTGGCTCTGCTGCTCTTCTCCAGGGTTAAACATTTATTTCTGGCCACTTCCCATCCTTTTACCTTCTGATGTTCCAGTTCCCATGGCTAAATTCCCACCCACTCGATTTTTTCTACCCCTCTGTAAAAGTAGCCAGTATCTTCCTCTCTTTCCCTTTCTTTTCTTACTATTAATTTCATTTTTATGTGCAATGTTCAAGCCCTGGAGAAAAGTCCTGAAGGATGCAGCTTTCCCAGAATGTACCCATTATCCTCCTAAACCTGCCCTGCAGTAACTGAGCCCTTTGTGTCCCTCCCTTATTTTGTGGCATCTTCACATGAATGGGTTCCTTAGCACGGACCTGATGGTTCAAGTCTTCCCAGTGCATCAACCCCCTCTGCCCCGTGCCAGGAGGCAGCTGCCACTGTCAGTCCCTGTGAGTTTTATTCTTTAAAGTTACTCCTCACCTCTTTGGTTATGGCTTCTAACTGGTCATGATTGCTGTGATTTGTGGAAGCCCCATAAAAGGTTGTGGAAATGGCCACAAGTGCCTGAGCAGCCCCATCCCGCAGGACAGTGTCCAGATAATCCCTGTTTATCTCGGGCTCAAAGGGCTCCCAGCAGAGCTCCTCATGGATTCATTCAAGGGCAGGTGCAGTGTCTGGTACTGATGGTGACAGAAAGGTGACAAAACCAGCACTGGTTTAAAACCCTGAAGTGTCTCTGCAGCATTGCTGTGGCTGCTGAGGCTTTCTCACTCTTGGGGTCTGCTGGGTTTGCTCTGATGACACTGCACCCGAGTGCTGCCCTCAGCATTCCACACTGCCAGCCCCTTCCTTGCTCCTGCCTTCAGGAGAAATGGCTTTTTAGCGTCACTAAATAACTTTCACTAAATAACTTTCACAAAATAATTTTCACTAAATAACTTTCTGTGAGACTCAGAGCAGCGTTCACAGCCCTATGAAGTCTCACAGCACTGAGGGGAGGGAACCTGGTTTAAAATAAACAGAAACACAGACTGGGCCAATACTGCTGCAACTGGAACACACCTGGTGAAGCCGAGACAGCAAAGGTCAGCGTGCAGCAGGGATGAGCTGCCATCCATGCCATACTGCCTGCTACAATGCTGCATCTGCTTTGGGTCCTGCTGGGCCTTACAGAGCATACAGGAGTCAGGAGGAGGAGGAGGAAGAGGAGGAGGAGGTGATGGAAGGAGTCTCTCTCTTGCTCACATCAGAGATGTGTTTCCATCCTGAGCAATTCTTTAACGTCTCCATACAGAGGCTGCTGGACGAACAAGGCAGCTCAGAAAGCTCTTTGCTGCTTTTCTTGGCTGCTGCTAAGGACATCAGCTGAGTGGTCGGTCTAACTGAGGGAAAAGGAGGTGTTGGGGTGGTTGTGGCTGCAGAGCTGTGCAGGGCAGCCCAGGGAGAGATAGAACACTGAGCTCATTTTCTGAAGACTGGCACAAGCTTTGCAGCAGCTTGTGGCAAATAAGTAACTCATTGCATCACATTTATCTCTGCAATTCTGGGGATTCTTTAATTTTGCAGATGTGAAGAGGCATTTCCAAGCCCAGATGACACTCCTAGTGATGAAGCACTAATTGTTCCTGGCATGCTGCTTGAGGTTTGGAAGCAAACTTTGTCCTGAGCTGCTGTGGCACCAGCTCCAGTCAGCACCTTGACAGCCTGTCCGGTGCAGAACAGGAGATGGAGCCCCTGCAGCCTGTCAGGGTGCTTGGGAGCTCTGCCTGGCTGAGCTGGCACTGAGCTGCAGCTGCTGGGTACAGGGCCTGCTGCTGCCTCTTCACAGAGTACTGCGGTTTCTGTGTGAGCCAGCTTGGGTGCCCTGTCACTCTGGTCACTTTGGTCACTTTTTGGTCACTTTTTGGTCACCTTGGTGACTTTGGTCCCTTTTACACCAGCCCAGGACTCTGCCTGCACTCCAGCATGGAACCAGCAGGAAACTCTGCCCACATCAGCCCTGCACTGCTCAGACCCTGCTTGAGAGGGAGACCCTCGTGCAGGAGCCCCTGATGGCGGCAGAGAGGCCCCAGAGCCCCACACGGGGTGGGAGCCACAGGGACCCTGGCACTGTGGGGACAGCTTGAGCCTCCAAAAGCACTGTGTCAGGCTGGCCTGGGAGGTGTTGGAGGGAGGGGAGCTGATGTACAACCCCTTTCCTCCCCCTTGCAGGCTTTGCAGACAGTGGCGAGGACCCTGCTGTACCTCTGGCAGTGCCATAAGCCAGCACGTCCAGCTCCTCTTGCTGGCTCAGGCCTTTCCTCACAGGCTTGTCTACATTTTGGGGTTCCCTCAGGGACCTCAGGGCACAGGGCTCAGGGTGAGATCCTTTGGTGCCACCCCAGAATGTGACCAGCAGGAGCCCTGCACAAACAGCCAAGCAAAGCAGTGCATCCTGATGTGAAACCAGAGGTGCTGGGATAAAGGGAGAGGGAGGACACGGACATTGTAGCCATTGTATTCTTAGGGCAGAGTTGCCCTTTCCCTCAGTGACAGAATTTTAGTGTGTGTGTGTGTGTGTGTGTGTGGACTTGTAAAACTCCAGCCCTTGGACTCAAAATATGACTAAATAAGGACAAGTGCTGAGTGTTTTATATCACAGAGTCCTGAGCTGCTGACAACAGCTGTCATGTAGCGTAATTAAAGGAAATGTGTTGCCTGGAGTATTAATTAACAGACAAGTAATCAGCAGCATACCTGCACACCTGAGCTCCTCAGTCCCATTGCAGAAGTGCAGGGGCTGGCCACTTATCTTCCAGCAGCTGTGCACATCAGGGCACTACAGTGCTCCCTCATTTCCTGAGTTTCATTAAAGGAAGTTTAGTGAAAAAAACTCATTTGAAGAGATGCCAGCCATCTAAAACATACCCTTCTTTCAGTGAGTGCATGCAAATTAATTATAAAACATCCATGCAGAGAGGGGATGCAGGAAAAAAAATAAAGAATTATCACACTATTTAAGATCTATATCCTGAGTTTTGTCTTTTGTTTTCCCACCTCCATGTGCAGAAGGGAGCTGCCTGCCCAGGGTCCAGCACCTCCCACAGCTCTGGCCCACAGGGGCTGTGGCTGCCCAAATGTACAGCCTGAAAAGCCAGGGAGGGTGAAACTGCAGGGTTTGGGCAGTCAGCACGTGGGGAGTACCACACTCAAATCCTCAAATCCACAAATCCACAAATCCACACCTGCAGCTAGGCTCCAGTGCCTCGGGTGCTGCAGTGAGCTGCAAGGGAGTGGACCAGCAGCACGTCCCTGGGTGGGATGGCTGCAGCCCTGCATCGGAGCCTGAGCCTGATGGCAGGAGGCTGTGTCACTCACAGAATCACAGAATCACAGAATCAGTGGGGTCTGCAGGGGTGTGGGCTGGCAAGGCCCAGGAGCAGAGGCTGGAGTGACTCTGTTACAATCTGCTCTAATCACAGAGGAGCAAACAGAACTAACTCTCTGTGAATAAAAGGAACAAGCCCAGAAAGGTTGAAAGCATTCCCCAAAATGAGATAAAAAGCAAATGAGGTTAGATGTTGATACCAAAACCCGATATATTTTATTTAATAGTAAGACAGGCAAAGAGAAGGAAAGAGAAGAAAAAAGAAAGAAATAGAAAAAGAGGTGTGTGTGGTGGGACAGAGAGAGTGACAGAGACAGATTAAGTAGAACCATATCAGCCCTTTGTGGGCCCCAACGATATTTCATTGCTTCCCTCCATCTTCCTGGTGGTGGGGGTCTGCTGCTGGGAGTACAGAATCCAGTGGATTGATGTACCTTTGGGCAGGTGGGAGGC
The DNA here is from genome assembly GCF_037042795.1 of Molothrus aeneus. Lineage (NCBI taxonomy): Eukaryota > Metazoa > Chordata > Aves > Passeriformes > Icteridae > Molothrus > Molothrus aeneus. The sequence continues at coordinate 63,290,392 of NC_089651.1, read as the reverse complement.
CCAGGTGCCTCCCCGAGGCGGGGAGGTGTGACAAGGTGTGACACTGTCCCCTCTGGCATCGTGTTTCATCACGTGCAGTGCTCTGGGACTCTTTGGGGGGCCTTTAATGGCCATGACCCCCCTCTGCTGTCCCTCATGTGCACATCCCCTGATGTGGCTGTCCCCTGATGTGGCTGTCCCTCATGTGCATGTCCCCCATGTGTGCATCCCCTGATGTGGCTGTCCCCCATGTGTGTGTCCCCTGATGTGGCTGTCCTGGGGTGCACATCCCCTGATGTGGCTGTCCCTCATTTGCACATTCCCTCATGTGCATGTCCCCTGATGTGGCTGTTCCTCATATGTGTGTCCCCTGATGTGGCTGTTCCCCATGTGCACATCCCCTGATGTGGCTGTCCCCTGGTGTGGCTGTCCCCTGTGTGCCTGTCCCCTGATGTAGCTGTCCCTCATTTGAACATTCCCTGTGTCCCCTGGTGTGCCTGTCCCCTGTCCCCTGGTGTGGCTGTCCCGGGGTGCACCCACAGCTGGGCAGGTGTGCACAGGGAGGATGGTGGGCGTTCACTGCCTCTCACCAGAGGCTCTTTCCACCCCGCACCCAGAAGCTCTGCTCCTCCTGCTGCCTGGGGCAGTGTGTGCATTACCTGGCAGCAGGTGAGGCCGGGGCTGTGGTCCCCACCCAGAGGTGCTGGGATGGGCTCTGCTCAGGGTGCTCTTCCAGATGCTGTGAACAACAGTGACACTTTTCTTACCTCTATCCACCTGCAGTCCAGGGCCTTGGTCAGGAGGCCCATTCAGGGTGCAGTGTCTCCTGTGTAGTTTTTGTTATATACAAGAACAAATTTTGTATTTGTTATTTTGCTATAATAGGCAAAAGTCCTTCATAAAAATGTTTGAGCCATAAACCAAAACACTTCAGTGTCTGACAGGCTCAGCCAGTGCATGGATGGGCACAGCCTGGCAGAGAGGGCCTGTCCAGCCCCACAGCTGACCCTCGTGGCAGGGTGGTGAGCCTGCCACGATGGACAGGAAGGGTAGAAGCTGTCTGTGCTCCATGGTGTAATCTCCTGTGATCCACCACTCTGTGCTCAGGGCATTTAAGGTTAAAGACTCTGTGCTATTTTCTTCTGAGAATTTGTCTTAATGATTCCCAGTTATCTGTACTTTTGGTCTCTGTAACAGTCCATCTCAGTAAAAAGCTCCATTTATTTACACATTTTTTTCTTGCTTTAGAATTCTACCTGGTATTTTTATTTCCCAGCTCTTGCACTAAAGAAAGAGCAAGGAGATGATTTGCTTTCTCCACACCAGCTTATTTCTTCCAGACCTCCAGCACTTCCTGGCACACATTTTCCTCTTTGCCAGTTTGAGGAATCTCATTGCATTTACACATTATTTAGTCCTATTCTCTGCTCCCCTTTTTGAACCACAGATTAATTTAGGTTGAAAAGGATGTCTGGAGGCTCTGATTCAGCTGCCTGCTCAAAGCATGGGCACTGTCACAGTCAGGCTGCTGTACTGCTGTGGACACCCTGGGGGTCATTCCATGGTTTTGGGAGACACAAGAAGCTTCCCTCAAAAAGCTGTTAGACCCCACTGACTCCTTCCCCTGTTCCTATGTCTGTTCCTATGTTCCTGAGCCACTCCTCCCTATTCCCTGATTGTCCCTTATCTTTCTGCTGCCCCAAGACCCCTGAGAGATAAACCGCGACCCTCTGTGTGGGGTTATATTAAATTATTATTAAACATCTGTGGGAATAATGCAAAGGCCCTTTTTGCTTCCTTACCCTGGCCTCTGCTAGCAGCAAGTCAGCTTGCTGTATACTGCCTGTTCCCCCAGTGCAGTGTGTGTGTCCCTGCTTTCCCAGGCTGTGCTGCAGCCAGCTGAGGCCAGGACAAGCCATACTCACAGCTCATGGTTTCCCCTCACCCACAGAGCAGCCCTGTCCCCTTGGGCACAGCCTGCCCCAGTGTACCTGTGCTGGCTGTCCCCTGCCAGTCCCGGCTGCCAGCGGGGCTTGTGCCGCCACCACAGCGGGACCCGGGACGGCTCTGCCCGAGCTGTGGTGCCCAGGGTCCCTCTGTGCCGTGCCAGGACCGGCGATGCTCTGCCTCTGCCTCTGCCTCTGCCTCTGCCTCTGCCTCTGCTCGGGCGTTGGGACCGGGCCGAGAGCTGCCGGCACCTCCCGGCAGGGCCGGCACCTCCCGGCTCACGGCACCGGGGCTGTTCCCTCCCGGCAGGGCCGGCACCTCCCGGCTCACGGCACCGGGGCTGTTCCCTCCCGGCAGGGCCGGCACCTCCCGGCTCACGGCACCGGGGCTGTTCCCTCCCGGCAGGGCCGGCACCTCCCGGCTCACGGCACCGGGGCTGTTCCCTCCCGGTTCACCGGGCACCTCCCGGCTCACCGGCACCGGGGCTGTTCCCTCCCGGCAGGGCCGGCACCTCCCGGCTCACGGCACCGGGGCTGTTCCCTCCCGGCAGGGCCGGCACCTCCCGGCTCACCGGCACCGGGGCTCGGCACCTCCCGGCAGGGCCGGCACCTCCCGGCTCACGGCACCGGGGCTGTTCCCTCCCGGCTCACGGCACCGGGGCTGTTCCCTCCCGGCAGGGCCGGCACCTCCCGGCTCACGGCACCGGGGCTGTTCCCTCCCGGCAGGGCCGGGCAGCGCTGCTCACCGGTGTCAGGACCCAGGGCATCCCTCTGTCTGTCCTGAGCAGCCCAGACCCTGCCAGGGGCTCAGAGACCCTGGCACAGAGCCCAGGATGCCCCTGTGGGTTTGATTGTGACCCGTGGATCAAATTACCAACCTTAGATGAAGATCAGCAAGCCACAACAGTTTAGGTAGAATATTAGTGAAGTTATCACGGGGTGGAAATGTAGATTTTAGGGTTTTTGGTATGGGGGTTCAGGAGGCCAGAAGATGGAGTGGACTGGGTGTGTCCAGCCTTTCTCCTTCTTCTTGGCCTCCATCTTCTGCTGTGATGTTGGCACTTTTGGATTGGTTTAGAGTAGAAGCTCACTGTCTAACATAGGTGATAGGTATTGGAAAGTAACTGTAAATGTTGTACATGTAGTTTTTAGTATAAAGACATAACCCTGCCCTGGGGGAGGCAGAGTGCCTCTGTCTGTCCTGCTGGACAGACCTTGGCAGGGCAGGAGAAAATTTTTTATAGATGAGATACAATAAACAACCTTGAGACTGAGAAATGAAGAGCCCTGACTCCTTCTTCAAGCACCCGGCTGGGGAAAGAGACTTTTGAACTTTTCTCGGGGTCACTGTGACCAGCCAATGATCCTGACACACGGGCACCATGGCTCGTCCCATCACATCTGCAGTTGCACAGTGTTCCCTTGGACGAGCTCTGGCAGGGAGCTTTCTTCTCAGCAGCCGAAGAGCACTGACCTGACATGTTCTTTTTGCTATTTTAACTCACATTATCATTCCTGAATGGCAGAGATTAGTTTTCACAGCTCATCAGGGTCTCTGTACAACCCAGATTTTATTTCCTGCATGCCCATCATTTTAATGCTCATCTTCACTGAATTTCACCCGGTGTAATTTCACCTGGTGTGCCTCAGAGGGTGCTGGGAGCACTTTGCTGCCTGATGGTGTTCCCTGAGCTTGTGTCTTTCATGACTCCCCTGGAGGCTGCTGTGGCCATCATTCACCTGTGCCCACCTGAACACAGGTGGTGTCCTCTACCCTGCCAGGATGGGTCTGAGCTGGCCAGGAGCAGAGGGGACACACAGGCAGGGCTGGGGCTGTGGCTGCTGCTGACAAAGGTTTGGGAGTAGGGGTGGAAGAACACCTTCATGGCAGCTTTTGGAAGCTGCAGCACTACCCTCAGTGGGTGATGAAACCATTGAGCAACCCTTCACTAGTCTGGTTGGGTGCAAATAAATGCTAGTGCAGAATTTTATTGAGGTATGGCCCTACCAGGACAGCCATTTATCAGTGATCTTCTCAGAATAGAGAGGGAAGACAAGACATCAGCCTGACAGACATGTCTGCACTGGGTGGGCCTGGAGCTGACCATACCACAGAGGTCTGAGGCACTGAGAACTGGTGGAGGGCTAAAACGCTAGCAGGATAAGCCCTGCTGTTTATTGCAACAGTTTTACACCTCCAGAAGTTCTCCTTGTCCTGTAGAGTCCTTGAGAGCTGCTGTTGCTCATGTCAGAGACAGCCAGCCTGACCCACTGGCAGCAAACCTGGGTGAGACACATCAAGTGAGGCTGTGGGAGCTGCTGGGCTGTGCAGGTGGAAACTGGGACATTGCCTGGCCAGGGCACATTCCTGTTCATCACTTACATAAATTAAGTGCGACAGTCAGCCAGAAACTCCCCAGTTTTAGACAGGAAAGCTTTAGGGAATTTACCTCGCTTCACAAAGAATTGGCTGGATTTTCAGCTGGAGGTAAAGAAGGACCACACTAAAAGTCTGTCCAGCAGAGCAGGGTGTCCTGTGCTATGGGGAAGGCTTGAACCCTTGCCCTTGCATGAGAATCTCAGAATCAGAGGATGGTTTGGGTCAAAAGGGACGCATAGTTCTATGCCTAAATTCTATATGAAGGCTGACTGTATGTTTCTAACTAGATAACTAACTCACAGGTAACATGAGCAGGTGAGGGTTGGTGTCCACCACCCTTTCTTTCCATCTCGTAGCAAACATGCCTAATCACAGGCTCTGGAATGTATCCAGATTATTCTAGATACTTGTGATGGCAAAGGATAAAAAGGGAAAATAATTTGAGTAATAAGTGAACTGCAAGAAATTGTGAAGCAATAAGCACTGCAGTGGGGGAAGGCTTTACAATAAACTGTACAAAAGGATGTGAAAGCTAAGGAAATGCTGCTGTCAGTGGAGCAGAAGTAGTTTTATAGTTTTAAAGTCAATCCCTTTAACTGTACAAACTGTTAAATGAAAGGTTGTGTTTAAGGAGTTGAAACAAGTTGCAAATTCCTGAAAGAAAGGGGTTTGCTGAGACTGTGACACACATTAAACAGCTGCCAGGGCTGCCTGATGTGTATTTGAAAGGAGGATCCTGTGTCTTCTGTAATTAATTTCATCAAAAGTGTGATACGTGCATGCCTAACACATCACAAGAGAATGTGCAGATGTGGATTGTTCATAGCACTGTCATTAATTCCACCACTGTTGACAATCGGCTCATGGAAATCAGTTGCCAAATCCCAGCTGGATCCTGCAACACAGAGTTTGAACCCTTCTCAAGAGAGATGAAGTGCTGCACTCCTGGAAAGTGGAAATCAAAACTCTTGTGAATTGGATGGCCTCATTTGCTCTACAGCTAATCACACCTGGTTTGTTTCTGTTCCATATTAGCAACATCTTTTGAAAAATTTTAACAGAAAAAAAACCCAAAAAACTTCTCTGTACTTGGGAGCAGGGCATCTGCCTCACTTGAAGCCAGAACTTGGTGGCCTGTCACAGACATCTTTTATGGAAAATCCTTTCCTTGGGAGTTTTCCTCCTGAGAAGCTGAGAGGCCTCAGGAACAAAATGTAACCAATGGTTATCTGCTGCTGTGGAATGCAACAGGTGCATCTGGGATTGGGCTCATGTGGTTGTTTCTAATTAATGGCCAATCACAGCCCAGCTGGTTCAGACTCTCTGTGTGAGACACAAACCTTTGTTATCATTCATTCTTTTTCTATTCTTAGCCAGCCTTCTGATGAAATCCTTTCTTCTATTCTTTTAGTATAGTTTTAATATAATATATCATAAAATAATAAATCAGCCTTCTGAAACATGGAGTCAGATCCTCATCTCTTCCCTCATCCTGGGACCCCTGTGAACACGGTCACGGTGGCCTTTGCTCCATGCAGGTTTTGGTGGTGCCCTGGCTCTTGGTCATGCACAGGAAATGGCATTTTGAGGGGCTGGAGTTCACCATGACACCTGATAATGCCTGCAGGGACACTGGAGAGGAAGGGGAAGCACCAAGAGCTCCACAGCACCCCATAACAGCTGCTCCTTCCAGCAACCCGCCTCCCAGGGCAGAGCCTGAAACAGCTCCCAGAGGCTCAGGGATCCAGGGGATCAGCTCTGAGCTGGCTGCTCTCCAAGAGCCAGGGCCTGACAGGGACTCATGGAGCAGCTTTCAGATATTTACAAATAACCTGAGAAATAAAGTGTACAGGTGTAAAGTCTGCACTCACAGCTGAGCACCTAAAGTGGCTTAAGCTTAGCCTGGTGCATCCAAGACGATCCAGCTGGGGTGTATGGAAGTGGGCTGGACAGAGAATTGATGCTCTGTGTCTGGGAACTCTCACTCTTGAGGCACAGACACCAGCTGTACCAGGAGTCAGCGTCCTCAGCAGCACATTCCTAAATCTGAGATTGACTGAGGGTCAGAGCTGCAGTGAAATGGGGCTGTGCCAGCCCCGATGCCCTGACTGATGCCTGCTGAGTGTGGGCAGTGAGGTGGGGGGGTTTGAGGCCAGTTCACAGTGTGTCACAGCAAACATCACAGCTGAGACAGCCACAACACACAGAGCATCACCATGTGGTTTCAGAAGGCTTAAACCCAGCCAGAGTAACACCACACCTCTTCAGAATGCTGTGTCTGCCCTCTTGTCCTTCAGCCCAGCCCTTCATCCCCTCGTGTTCATGCACTGCTCGTGTGTGCCCTCTGCTCCCTTTGTGACTGGTCAGTGACTGCTCACCTGGGCCCTCCATGGCTGTCAGTGCTGCTCACCTGGGCCCTCCATGGCTGTCAGTGCTGCTCACCTGTTCCTCACAGCTGCACCCACTGGGGATGGGCTGGGCCAGCCCCACTCCCAGTGACCCCAGACTGTGCCTGCACAGGAGGGGGAGCTGGGCAGGGCTTGGGCCCATCCTGCTGCTGGTGGGGGCTGTGTCCCTTGGGGACCTGCTGCCCTCTGAGCTTCCTGTGCTATCTGTCTGTGCTGTCTGTCTGTGCTGTCTGTGGTGCCTGTCTGCAGTGTCTGTCTCTCTGCTGGGCCCTTCCCCTCCCCTCTGCTGCCAGCAGCTGCTGCCTGAGCTGGGACAATGCAGCTCCCTGGGGCTCAGGACTCTTCCCAAATCTCTCATTTACCATCCCTGACACTGAGAACTGGCCCAGCCTCAGACCAGGAGGCTGTCGGTGCCTTGCACTGATTATCAAACCTTGCATCCCTTAATCAGCAGAGCCTGATTAATAATCAGGGACACCGGAACAGAAAAATCCAAGGGCCTCTCTGCTCCCTGTCCTTGCTGAATCCCCTGCCCTGTGTGCCGTGTCCCAGAGCTGGCCCAGCCTGCAGGGTGGGATGTGCCTGCCCATGTGGAAGGAGATGCTCTCCCTCCCTGAGGAAGCTCTCTGACAGCTCTCCTGATTTACCTCCCAGTTTGCCTCAGGCAGGACAAAGCAGAGCCAATCAATTCTGCGGGCAGCAATCAGGAGTGCTATTAATAGGGCTGATTGTCAGTGACCTGGAAATCCTGCTGATCCTGCCAGGATGCAGCTCTGCTCCACACTCCCAAACCAGCCTGGCTTTCCATGGAGCCCGCTCAGTGCAGCAGCCTGGGATTGCTGTCAGGAGCCTTTCTGTGAGCAAGCCCGGGGTGAGACATCCCTGCTGGTTTGCTCTGAGTGTCCCTGGTCCCCCAGGGGCTCTCCTCCACTGGGACACGAAATTGCAGTGAGCAATGGCACTGTCATTACACTCTCAGGAGTGGAGAGGTCTGCAGGCTTCCATGGGAACATTTCTGATCAGGAATGAGAGCATAAAGGAGGGTTCTCATTTCAAAGGGCTTTAACCTGGTTACCTCAGGCTCACAGTTTCTCTGATGACTAAAATAGAGCTGAAGGAAGGCTCTTGTCAGGAAGACTGATGCTAAAATGCTCCCAAGCTTGAGAAGTATCTTATTGGTTTGAAGGAAAGAAACACGAGCTGGGAGATGAACAGTGATTCCTTAGTTGGTTTAAACTGGTGCTGAGGTTCCTTCTGCCCGACACTCTGAATTACCAGTTTAGGTTTAATCCTGGCAGTTGATTTTCTTAAATAATCATAATTGTTCCGACCATGCGCAGTGCAGGCTCAGTTCAGCTCCCTGAGAAGCCTTTTGTACCAGCATGTACCAGCATTCATGGAGGAACAGGGAAGGTTTGCATTTCCTATCTGAATACCCTGCACAGAGCAGCTGTGAGCTGCCTCAGGCCATCCCAGCACCCACCAAGGGGCACAAGGCCCATGCCTGGCCAGGCCCTGCATGTTGGAAATGGGGAGGATTCTCTGAACATTCTCCCCAGGGCCCAGGAGCCGCTCTTCCTGTGCAGACCCATTGGTTTCTGCATTACTGCTTGCAGGAAGTGACCCAGTGCTCACTTTAAGGTGTGGCAAACACATCTTCTTCTCAGTGCTGTGTGAAATTCACACTTCTCCTTTTCCCACTGACCCTGAGTAAAGCTGGGATCAGCCACTGTCTGCCAGTGCTATTTTAACGTGCCTCCAAGAGAATGGGAGTTTCTGCACACGTGCACAAAGTCCCAGTGTCACCATCACTGGGGGTCATGGGCAGGAAGGGCAGGGCTGGGCAGCAGGAGATGCCAAGGGCAGGAGTGGGCAGCGTCTGTGGCTGGGAAGGGCAGCAGGAGATGCCAAGGGCAGGGATGGGCAGCAGGAGATGCCAAGGGCAGGAGTGGACAGCAGGAGATGCCAAGGGCAGGGATGGGCAGCGGGAGATGCCAAGGGCAGGAGTGGACAGCAGGAGATGCCAAGGGCAGGGATGGGCAGAGCCTGTGGCTGGGATGGGCAGCGGGAGATGCCAAGGGCAGGAGTGGGCAGCGTCTGTGGCTGGGAAGGGCAGCAGGAGATGCCAAGGGCAGGGATGGGCAGCAGGAGATGCCAAGGGCAGGAGTGGACATCAGGAGATGCCCAGGGCAGGGAAGGGCAGCGGGAGATGCCAAGGGCAGGGCTGGCAGCTCCTGCAGAGCAGCTCCAGCTGCCCAGAGCTGGGCAGGTCGTGGCTGGGAGGCTCCAGAGGGTCCCTGCTCCCAGCACAGCCTCTGGACACCCTGAAGGGTGGGCAGGGAGCTCCCAGCCTGGCTCTGAGCTGGCTTCACTTTCTCTGTGCAAGGCTCCAGCATGCTTGGCTTGGCACAGAACAGTGAATTGTTATAAAAGGTTAAGGACTTCTTTCAAAATTGTATTTCTTTATCAATGACCAGAAGGCAAAGGGAGGAAACCGGAAGAACAGTGGGAGGAGTGAGATGATCCCCTCAAAAAAGTGGCGGGGTGCCCCAGGGCCTTCAAGGGTGTGGAAGATGAGCTCAGCTTTTCCTTCCCAATCACCCTCTGATGCATTTGGGGGAGTGAAGTGCCACCACGCTGAGTGTGGTATAGGTGCTGGCAGCCCCTGTGCCAGAACAGATATTGCCCTTGGCAAAGTGCCCTGTTACATCTGTCCCAGAGAGGAGCACAGAGACTCCGAGCCACATGGCTCTGGGGAAGGGACACGTTCCTTGGCACACCCTGCAGTGCCTGTGCCAGCTGTCCTCAGCACCAGGAGCTGCATCCTGTCCCTCTGGGATGCACACAGCCTCCCCTGCAGCAGGAGCCCATCCTCCTCTGTGCTGGCATCCCTGGGGCAGTGCCCAGCTCTGGGCAGCCCCCCTGGCATCCCTGGGGCAGTGCCCAGCTCTGGGCAGCCCCCCTGGCATCCCTGGGGCAGTGCCCAGCTCTGGGCAGCCCCCCAGGGCCAGTGGGGCTCCTCTGCCCCATGTCCAACCCCAGCCTCCCACAGAGCCCCGTGTGCTGCTGGCCCTGGGGAGGGACAGGGCAGGTGACAGGGTGACAGGGTGACAGGGCCTTTCCCCAGCCCTGCCCTGCTGTCTCCTTCCTGCGAACCTTGCCTTTTCCTCTGGGAAGGATGGGAAGATGAAACAGGAAAGCCTTATAGATATGATTGCCTGGCATAAGATTTAGAGAATATGGAAACTATAAGTGAGATTGAAATTAAAGCAAGCTTTGAGATACCTCAGTTACTGAACAACTGGAAAACAGTGGCATGGCCAGCTGAAGGTGATCCCCTTTTGATGGAACAACACCCTCTGCTTGCAGACAGGCCCAGGGGTCAGAGCAGACCCTGCAGCTTGGCAGAAGGGCCCAAAGAGGAGTTTTTAGGGTTTAAAATGTAACACAGTATGGGAATGTAGTGATTCTTATAGGCTGTATGTAAATGCTGGAGGATTTGTATCTTGTACTGGATTGGTTAGTGAGAATTAGAATATTCAGCACAGAAGAAGATTTATTGTATTGGAATGGGAACTTTGCTCTCTTGCCTTTTTACTCTCTTACCCTTTTTACTCCCTTACTCTCTCACCCTCTCATCCTCTCTGCCCCTCTCTTCTCTCAGTCCTGCTCTGGGCTGTGCCTGGCAGCTCCAGCAGGGCCCTGCACTTGGCCCTTTGCAATGAACCCCAAGTTCCCAGCCCTGGCTGCAGAGATCTCTGCTCTCTGTCCATCCTGACTGTCCTGCCCCTGTTGGTCCCACACTCTGTGACACAGAGAAATTCCCCCTCTGCTCTCCCCCTCCCCGTGTGCCCTCTCTGACCCTTCACTTAGTTCTCGCTCCTTCTCTGCCCCTTTGCTCCTCACACTTGTCAGGGTTTTGCATTACATGGCATTATTGAATCCCCTCCTTTTTGGAGAAAATCCCATACCGGATCCCATTTGTCACCCTGGTTTTTTAAGATTTTCTAAGCCTTCTGATGTTGACATTCTTGTAAGGAACTTTCTCACACACTTTCTGTAAATAACTCATTGTTTTACATTCTTTTATGGAGGAGGAGAAAGTTGATGGGCTGTTGGTTTGTCCAGTGTCATTGGAGAGGTGTCACTGTCACCCTCCAATCCACTGTCACTTTTGGAAAACTGTAAATGTTAGAGTCAGAAAATAAACTTCCCTTTTCCTTCACCTTGAGAACAGCTGTGTGCTTGTGTTCTTTCATGTCCTATAGTGACACCCATTCAGCTTCCCAACTATAGTTTATCCTGCTTTCATCTGGACAATTATTTAATATGCTGTGCAGGCTGCCTTTTATCCATTTTGTTTCTAGGCAGTTTCCAAACACCTGTGGCCTCAGCACTGGCCTTTCCCAGAAGGACAAGGTAGGGACAGAAAGCCAGGGGTGCTCCATGCACTCGGCTGGGCAGGGCTGGGCTGGCTCTTCACTGCCCCTGGCCCATCCCTGCGGTGCATCTGTGAGTCAGTAATGACTGGCACCAGTTACCCCCTGTGCCACCCCTGCTGGCGCTCCTGTTCCCAATGTCAGCTGGATTTGGGTTATTCGGACACAAACCTGAGGAAGCCAGGAGTTACCTGGGACAATCTGCTTTCCTAGCCAGAGAAAAACCTTGGAAGGAGACAGAGTTGGCTTGGGCCTCCCATCCTTTCCTTACTGAACCATTCCCTGGGTGTCAGAGGTGCTGAGGTGGACAGTGGATGTGCCAAGACACTGGCACGAGGGACCATTCCCTCCTCCCTGCTTCCAACATCCCTGTCTGCTGCTCATTCACCTGTGAGAGCCCCTGGCACTGGGCACAGAGGCACCCCTGTGTGAGGCCTCCCAGTGCCCAGGGCAGGACCTGGGGATGTCCAGGCCTCCTGCCTTTGGGATGGAGCATGCAGAAAGCCCAGCAGAACCCTTGTGTGGCCACAGCTATGGCAGCCAGCGGCTCCTTCCAAAGCTGCCACCCATCAAAGCCTGGTGAGTCACTCCAGGTTCAGAGAACGAGGAGTTCCTTGAGTGTACATCTGACATGTTCACTAGGATGGAGAGCTCATAATCAAAATTTTCTGCCAGATACACAAATTATTTCTGAAGGTCTGTATTACCACTGTTTGTGGACAGAGTCAGTGAAACGTTCCCTCTTAGACCAGCTGCTGTGAGTAATTTCATTGCTAAGCCATATGGCAGAGCTCTTATGAAATTTCATTTGAAAATCTGATTCTTCTGGTGGTGTCAGTGCTTCATCCTCCGTGTTGTTGCTCGTCCCTATGTGCACAGGAGGGTGCCTGTCCCTGTGAGAGCAGGGAGGGGGCAGAGCCCCCAGAGCCAGGCTGGGACAGTGACCATCCCCACGGGCTGCAGGGGCACAGCCCCACTCTGGTGCTTGAGAGAAAGGAGGAGCTGACCTGGGGGAAGGAAGAGAGCCCCTGAGGGCTGCTCTGAGGATTTCCATCCCAGAGCACAGCCAGGCTCCAGCCCATGGGGAGCAAGTGTGTCACCCTGGTGTTTGAAGATTTTCAAAGCCTTCTGATGTTGACATTCTTGTAGTGAACTTTCTCACACACTTTCTGTAAATAACTCATTGTTTTGCATTCCTTTAGGGAGGAGGAGAGAGTTGATGGGCTGTTGGTTTGTCCAGTGTCATTGGAGAGGTGGCTCTGTGACCCTCTAGTCCACTGTCACTCTTGGAACTCTATCAATGTTGGGGTCAGAAAATAAACCTCCCTTTTCCTTCACCTTGAGAGCAGCGGCGTGCGCTTGTGTTTTTCCGTGTCCTACAGTGACACAGGTGGGCAAGCCAAGCACGTGTCACTGGTTCATGGAAAATCACAGACACCATCGCCCATCAGCTCTGGTGACCCCAGCCCAGGGGTGCTGTCACCTTTAGTGCCAATAAAAGCAAACTCAGCCACGGAGGCAGAGCTGATAGGGGTCTGATAGGGGCCTGGGGGCTGACACTGCCCTGGGGAGCTGCAGGGTTTGCTGGCTCTTGTGGGGCACTTTGGGAGGCACAGGGGAGGTGGCCAAAGGACAAAGCCTGGTCACAGTTTTGGGCACACCCAGGATTTCCCTGTGCTCCCTGGAAAGTTAGAGCAGAAATGAGTTTCCAGACTAAGGGTGTGCAAAGTGTTTGGCAGCCAAGGCTGTGCTCCCAGAGAGGAGACCAGCAGCTGGAAATGGAGAATACAATAAAGGCCTTAATCACAAAGGTGTTAACTCACTGCTGCAGTTACGTAGCTGTTTGTTCTTTAAAGGAGGAACTTAATACAGTAATAATGCAGTTATAATATTTGCCATTCTGCACACTGAAAGCCAAACAATTTTCAGGAGTGATCCAAACAGTTCTGTCCCCTCTCCAGAAGGGCCTTTAGATCTCAGAGCTTACAGAAAACTTTTACAGGGCACAGCATGCTCCAGGCATTACCAGAATTCTCCCCATTTGTATTGTTGAGCTCTGAAGTGAGAAGAGCACCTGAGCTGTGAGAACACCTCTCTGCAGCCTGTGCCCCTCCAGCCCCAGAGCCTTCATCCATTCACTGCAGGCACCTTTTCTGTCCCTAAAGCTCAGCCCCAAAACGCGATCTTCAAGCAAGTGTTGGAGCTCTTTCAACTCCCTCAGGAAACATTTCATCTTTTTCACTTTTACCCTGTTTTTAGAAACAAACTCACTGCTGCATTTCATCAGAATTTACTCACAGTTTCACTCCACTTGAACTTGCACTCCTGAAATCAGTGAATTGTTTCATAAAAAATTTAGAGCAGATATTGCTGGGCGGTGAGGGAAGGGTTTTTTAAAAACTGCTTCTTTATAGAGAGCTGTTGATTAAATCTTTGCAGCCCCTGCTGAGCTGCAGGGTTTTGTGGAGGTGGAGTGGGGAAGATTTCCACACAGAGCAGACAGGATCTGGTGCTCATGCACCGTTGGTGCTGGTTATTTACTGCCTCCCCGAGGGCCAGGAGATGAGAGGGGTTTGTTAATGGTGCAGAGCAGCCCGTGCCCAGGCTGTCACTGCTCCTGTGTCCCTGGGATGCCCTCTGAGGGAAGGGAAGAGCACAGAGCCTCAGGCAGGGTCAATGGTATTTATTAGAGATGTTCCTGTCTGACAACTGAAACCTCTTATGCACCAGCTGGATGAAACATTCTGTATTTGCCAATCTGGCTGAAAGGCAAAAGGGAGGAAAAGGAGTTTCCTGAACATTTCTACTCCTGTTTGCACAAAGACACCCAGACACCTGTCCTCTGACCCCAGAGGTCACCTAGGAAGTGCAAACAATGGGTGCTCACTGCCTGAGCATTATTAAATATTATGGGCAAAGAGGAAGATGACAGAGAAATGTGAATAAATAAAATTATCAGGATTTACCACCAGGTTTGTTCTTTTTTTTCCCTTTTCTTTTTTCCTTTTCTTTCTTTTTTTTTTTTAAGTGCAATTTGGTATAAAGGGAACTATTACCAGAAGATTGCATGATAAACTGAGAAAAAAATGGAACTATAGCTTGGACTGTTATGGCATTTAACAGCAGTTACTAATGAAAAAGTGACAATGGTTGCATGCTAAAGGTTGCACTTGACTGAGATGAAGTGGATGCAGATACAGCATCTCCAGTCATCAGTCAGTACTGAGCACATGCTAACAGGAATTCAGTTTATTCCCACCAACATTTGCTCTTTCTGTTGTGAAAGGGTTTTAATTAGCTTATTGTGGATGGTCAGTAGCTGCTTACTCTGGAAGAGCCTTACAGATTTAATGAAGCACCATTCTTTCTGAATTTGTGCTGGAAAAGTGACAATGACAAATTTTAAGCTGAATTACTTGCCATATGTGATCAGTTAATGGAAAACCTTGCTCATCCCAATTATTAATTACTGTCCTGTTATTTTTCCCCATTAGGCAGCAGTCTTGTGGCTCCAGCAGAGTGTCCAGGAGCAAACACGCTGGTGTCCCTGGCAATAAAGCCATTTGGGCACAGGAAAATCCCTTTGGTCCAGGTCACAGCCACTATTACTGGTTTGGTGCTGTCTACAGACATTATTGTGCCTGGCACAGTGAGAGCCATGTGCAGGAGTGCAGCTGGGGGAGGAGGCTGAGCTCCCCCAGCCACACTCTTTACTTTTTGTTCATTTTCTCAGATACCCCTGGGTCACAGACATCTTTTATGGAAAATCCTTTCCTTGGGATTTTTCCTCCTGAGAAGCTGAGAGGCCTCAGGAACAAAACGTAACCAAAGGTTATCTGCTGCTGTGGAATGCAACAGGTGCGTCTGGGATTGGCCCATGTTGGATATTTCTAATTAATGGCCAATCACAGCCCAGCTGGCTCGGACAGAGAGTCTGAGCCACAAGCCTTTGTTATCATTCCTTGCTATTCTATTCTTAGCTGGCCTTCTGATGAAATCCTTTCTTCTATTGTTTAAGTATAGTTTTAATATAATATATATCATAAAATAATAAATCAGTCTTCTGAAACATGGAGTCAGATCCTCATCTCTTCCCTCAGCCTGAGACCCCTGTGAGCACAGTCACACCCCTGAGCATCTCTGAGTTTTGGAGGCTCAAACAGAGGGGATTTTTGTCCATAAGGAGAAGATAAGCCCAAAATAAGAAGATGAGCCAGGTGCTGGCTGCACTGCACTGAGGAGGAGGCAGGGCAGCTGAACTTGCTGCCTACCTGGACAGGTGTGAGGTGGGGATGAGGGCTGGGTGCTCCATGGGTGATGGAGCTCCTGCAGTGCCAGCACCTGCCTGGGTCACTGCCTATCCCCAGCCAGGGGCTCTGTACAGATCACAAACAGGACGGGAGTGCTGGGAACGTGCCTGGAGCTGTTTGATTTTCCAGCAGCAGCCTCATTCCATGGCTATGACAATGGGAAGATGCCAGCAGCTCACAGCCCAGCAGCAGACCAAGAACTCAATGTCACAACTCACTTGATGAATTTTGTGACCAATCCCACAAAGCAAAAGCACATTGACAGTAGTTCCATCCAACCACTGTAAGCACAGGTACCTTTGGTTAAACAATGCTTGCTTATTTCAAATCCAATACCTGCTTGTGAGCCTTCAAACACAATGCACAGAGCTCCATTATGAAGCTTCAACCTTCCTAATATCTTGCTAGATAAACTTTTCTGTAGCTTAGAGAGCTATTCAGACAAGTGTTAATACACAGACCATTGTTCTATTTGTCCTTGCTTTTCTACAGTTTAAATAATTTTTCTGCTGACCAATCTCATGGCTGCTGCTTTAGTTCCAATCCCAGTTCTGCTCTCTCTGAGGCCTGCCTTTTGCAGCTTTCCCAAAACCCTCTGATTTTGTGGATTCCCACAATTCCCCCTCTCTGTTCACCTAAAAAGAAACCTTCACAATCGTGTCATTTATTACCTGCATTTCATAGCCTTACTATAATATTTCTGCTTATTACTTGCTTAAAGCATTTTTGTGTAGATTTGCAGATTCCCACAACTGCCCTGGGCTGTGAGGCAGCAGCGTCACAGGAACAGTGAGCAGAGGATTGGGCTCCCTTTGAAGAGCTGTTTGCTCCTTTTCCTGCACCACCTGAGTTCATGATTCCTCCTGCACCCTGCAGGAGGGGCCTGGCTCCCACCTCAGCCAGAGCTTCATACTGCTGGGATCAGGTGATTTCTTGAGCACAAGGTCAGAGTTTTCCTGGAGATGGTGATGAAGGTGGGAGCAAACACAGCTGTCCCAGGTCAGGGGAGCAAGCACTGGAGCCCCTTTGTACCTTCCTGATGACATTGCTTTATTTATTTACTTATTTCACTGAGTTCTGTATTGATCAAGTGCTCCAGCTCCATGTCCCATGGGTTATCACTGTGCTGGGAGAGCTGTGCTACCCACGGCACAGAGACAGGTTCACTGTGCATTCATTAGCACTCTTGTACACCTGAGCCAGCAACATTAAACAAAATAGTAAATAATCCAGCCCCCTGCAGCCAGGGGCATCTGGCAGCTCCCAGCCTGGCTTCCCAAAGGAAAGCATGTGCTTATTCCTCTCTGCTGCCAGCTACGAGTCAGGAAAATGACCCAGATTCCTTGTGCAGGGAGAGACAGGAAAAGCTGCAGCAACACAGGGCAAAATGCATCAGCCTTTCCAAGAGAGAGCTTAGCAATGGCAGAAATCACAAATGGGGAAGTATTTTCATGAGGAGTCAATTCCATGGCTTTCAGCAGTGACTTCTTGCTGAAGATGATCTGTGCACATGCTGCAGTTAAAAACCTCACACAATTTACAGGACATAAAGTCAACAGTTAAACGCATTATAGAGACTGCTCAGGGAGATGAAAGGAGGCATTAAAACCAGCAAACCTTGTGTAAAGGTTAATTAAAACATTAATAATGCAAGGTTTCAATTATTCATGCATAAATAAAAGGACATTTAATGGTAGATACACACTGAGCCTTTACTGCACTGGACATGACATTGGGATAGAGAGAGTACATGAGAGCTTCAACTCAGCACAGAAAATGACTGTGGAGCATAGAAAGTGACTGTGGAGCACAGAAAGTGTCTGTGGAGCACAGAAGGTGACTGTGGAGCACAGGGAGTGACTGTGGAGCACAGGAAGTGACTGTGGAGCACAGAAATGGCTGTGGAGCACAGGAAGTGACTGTGGAGCACAGAAGGTGACTGTGGAGCACAGGGAGTGACTGTGGAGCACAGGAAGTGTCTGTGGAGCACAGAAATGGCTGTGGAGCACAGAAGGTGACTGTGGAGCACAGAAGGTGACTGTGGAGCACAGGAGGTGACTGTGGAGCACAGAAGGTGACTGTGGAGCACAGGGAGTGACTGTGGAGCACAGAAGGTGACTGTGGAGCACAGAAATGGCTGTGGAGCACAGAAAATGGCTGTGGAGCACAGAAAATGGCTGTGGAGCACAGAAGGTGACTGTGGAGCACAGAAGGTGACTGTGGAGCACAGAAATGGCTGTGGAGCACAGAAGGTGACTGTGGAGCACAGGAAGTGACTGTGGAGCACAGAAGGTGACTGTGGAGCACAGAAATGGCTGTGGAGCACAGAAAATGGCTGTGGAGCACAGAAAATGGCTGTGGAGCACAGAAGGTGACTGTGGAGCACAGAAGGTGACTGTGGAGCACAGAAATGGCTGTGGAGCACAGAAGGTGACTGTGGAGCACAGAAGGTGACTGTGGAGCACAGGAGGTGACTGTGGAGCACAGGAAGTGACTGTGGAGCACAGAAATGGCTGTGGAGCACAGGAGGTGACTGTGGAGCACAGAAGGTGACTGTGGAGCACAGGGAGTGACTGTGGAGCACAGGAGGTGACTGTGGAGCACAGAAGGTGACTGTGGAGCACAGAAGGTGACTGTGGAGCACAGGAGGTGACTGTGGAGCACAGGGAGTGTCTGTGGAGCACAGAAGGTGACTGTGGAACACAGAAATGGCTGTGGAGCACAGAAGGTGACTGTGGAGCACAGAAATGGCTGTGGAGCACAGGAGGTGACTGTGGAGCACAGAAGGTGACTGTGGAACACAGAAATGGCTGTGGAGCACAGAAATGGCTGTGGAGCACAGGAGGTGACTGTGGAGCACAGAAGGTGACTGTGGAGCACAGAAATGGCTGTGGAGCACAGAAGGTGACTGTGGAGCACAGAAAGTGTCTGTGGAGCACAGAAATGGCTGTGGAGCACAGGAGGTGACTGTGGAGCACAGGAAGTGTCTGTGGAGCACAGAAATGGCTGTGGAGCACAGAAATGGCTGTGGAGCACAGAAGGTGACTGTGGAGCACAGAAATGGCTGTGGAGCACAGAAGGTGACTGTGGAGCACAGAAGGTGACTGTGGAGCACATAGGTGACTGTGGAGCACAGAAGGTGACTGTGGAGCACAGGAAGTGACTGTGGAGCACAGAAATGGCTGTGGAGCACAGAAATGGCTGTGGAGCACAGGAAGTGACTGTGGAGCACAGAAATGGCTGTGGAGCACAGAAGGTGACTGTGGAGCACAGAAGGTGACTGTGGAGCACAGAAATGGCTGTGGAGCACAGGAAGTGCTGGGCAGGAGGCTGGGGTGAGAGTGGGGATCACGGGGTGCAGGGAGAGGTGGCTGTGGGGCTGTGATCAGCTGCAGTTCCCCAGGGCCCAGGGCCAGTCCCTGTGTCCCCATCCCTGCAGCCACCCCAGGCTCAGGAACCAGGGGGTGCTGGCTCACACCTGAGTGTGCCTCTCCCATGTGAGGGCCATGGGATGGGCAGGACCACCACCTCTAATCCTCAAATACAAAGCTTCTGTACAGAAACAACTGAAAAATCCCATCATATTTTCACACTCTTTTTTTCTGCAGATGATAGAATTGTATATATACGATTCTATATACATAGAATAATCCTAGAGCAGCCCAGACAGGAAGGGACCTTGAAAGATTTTCCAATTCAATGTTTTCTGGGAAAGGAAGCCCACAGGGATTTCCTCCACCCTGACTGCCTGCATGAGGAGCCCTCCAGAGATGGAGGCCCCCCCCTGGGAAGGTTGTTCCAGTGAATGACTGTTCTCCTTGTTAAAGTCTCTTTTATATTGAGATGAAACCTCTTCTGGCACAGCTTGTACCCACCACCCACTGCCTTCCCCATGGGACTCGTGGTGCAGAGAGACCCTCCATCCTCCTCAGATCTGCCCTGTATGTCCTGGGCTGCTGGGCTGGGGTCCCCCAAGTCCTCTCCAGGAGAAGGGACTGCACTTCTTCAGTCTTTCCTCACAGGGCAGGGTGGCCAGGGTCACCTGTATTGCCCTCCTTTGGATCCTCTTTGACGCCAGCCATGGGCTATTTACAAACCACAAACAGGGTGGGAGTGCTGGGAACGGGCCTGGAGCTGTTTGATTTTCCAGCAGCAGCCTCATTCCATGGCTATGACAATGGGAAGATGCCAGCAGCTCACAGCCCAGCAGCAGGCCAAGAACTCAATGTCACAACTCACTTGATGAGTTTTGTGACCAATCCCACAAAGCAAAAGCACATTGACAGTAGTTCCATCCAACCACTGTAAGCACAGGTACCTTTGGTTAAACAATGCTTGCTTATTTCAAATCCAATACCTGCTTGTGAGCCTTCAAACACAATGCACAGAGCTCCATTATGAAGCTTCAACCTTCCTAATATCTTGCTAGATAAACTTTTCTGTAGCTTAGAGAGCTATTCAGACAAGTGTTAATACACAGACCATTGTTCTATTTGTCTTTGCTTTTCTACAGTTTAAATAATTTTTCTGCTGACCAATCTCATGGCTGCTGCTTTAGCTCCAATCCCAGTTCTGCTCTCTCTGAGGCCTGCCTTTTGCAGCTTTCCCAAACCCCTCTGATTTTGTAGATTCCCACACTGTCCAGTCTGTCTGCTTTGTTTTTGGATTGTGGGGCCTCGAACTGTGCATGGCCAGCAGGGCCAGGGGTCAGGCAGGGACTCTGCTGTGCAGCCTGGAACCCACAATGGCCTTCACACAGTGCTGCCAGGGCTGCCAGGGCTGCCACCCCCTCATCTGCTCTTGATGTGACCTCAGGGCATCACCCAGAGCTCTGCACCTGCCCTTCTGACACACCTTCCCCTCTCTGTGTCCCCAGCACCCTGTGTCTGTGCAAACACTGCTTCTGTGTGGCCATAATGATGCTCTCAGTTTCTCCCTTCAAGCTGTCTTTGACAAGTCATTTAGAGTTTGCCTGCTTTCATCAGCTTTTACAGCGAAGGAAAGTTGGCAGGCAATTCTCAACTACCTGACTTGTCTCTTGTCTGATGATTGATTTCCAGTGGGAGTAAGTTTTGATATTTGAAAAGATCCAACCTATTATTATTGAGCATTTGAGCTGTGTAATGGCAGTATCTGTCTGACAAACCCAGAAGGATATTGGAGCAGAAGGCTCAAAGGCTTAAGGAAATTCTAGATCATGTATAAAATATTGCCCAGTGCATTGTCTCTGGTGTCAGACAGAGAATGGAGAGAGGCCATGATGTCAGGAGAATGCAGCCAAGTTGAGGGGAAAAAAAAGGTGCACACAGAATATTTCAAAAAAGTGAGGAGAAATGTTAGCTTCTGTGAAGAATGAAAGCTATGGCAGACAATGGGATGAAAAGGGCTGATTCTGACCTACATAGCCAGGCAGAATCCCTGCTGACAGAGAGGAAAAATGATGCCTTTGATCTGCAGGGGATATCAAGACTCTGGGCAGAGAGAGCTGATGAATCCTGCTGGAAAGGAAGAAAATGACAGCAGCCCCAGTGGAGCCTGGCTCTCACTGCAGACAGGTC
Source organism: Molothrus aeneus (assembly GCF_037042795.1). Classification (NCBI taxonomy): domain Eukaryota; kingdom Metazoa; phylum Chordata; class Aves; order Passeriformes; family Icteridae; genus Molothrus; species Molothrus aeneus. The sequence continues at coordinate 63,269,372 of NC_089651.1, read as the reverse complement.
AGCAGCACACCTGGTGTGCAGCCAGGGCCCAGCTGTGCCTGGGGACAGGACAGCAGAAATGTCCCCTTGGGAGGGACAGAGTCACCTCCTGGGCACAGACAAACTGCCCCTGGGGGGGAGATGGGAGCCTTAGGGCTGGAGCTGGGCTGGCAGGGACACAACTGGGAGCCCTGCCAAGGGCTGGGGGCCAGAGGGGCCCTGGGAGTGCTCCAAGGGGCTGCTGGTGGCCAGAGCAGCCCTGGGAGCCCTAGGAGCCCTGCCAGGGGCTGCTGGTGACCAGAGAGAGCCCTGGGAGCCCTGGGAGCCCAGCCAAGGGCTGGTGGTGGCCAGAGCAGCCCTGGGAGCCCTGCCAAGGCGCTGCTGTCCAGCTCCAGCTGAGCTCCCCGGTCTTGCTTTTCCTGAAGAACAAGCAGAAGTTGCTGTCTCAGCCATGGAAGTGTCCCTTGGTGCCCCACAGCCCGAGCCAGGCCCGCTGCTCTGGTGTGGGACTCACTGCACAGAGCATGGGCTCTCAGGGCAGAGCACACACTGGGCTGTGAGCTGGGGCAGGGCTTGTGCAGCAGGAAACCAGCTGCGAGTTTTGGAGAAATCCCTTCATTGTGGAGCAGATGGGAAAAGACATTTGTTTTCTCCCTTGGGGCCAAGGAAAAGACCCCATCATCCCTCACCTCATTTCCAGGCACAGTCTCACCCAGATCACTGCCATTGCTCCCCTGTCTCTGAGCCCGGCCTCACCTGGGTCACTGCCATCTCTCTTTTGTCCCCAGGCCTTATCTGGGTCACTGCCATCTCTCTTTTGTCCTCAGGCATGGCCTCACCTGGGTCACTGCCATTGCTCACCTGCCCCCAGGCCTTATGTAGGTCACTGCCATCTCTCCTTTGTCCCCAGGCCTCACCTGGCTCACTGCCATTGCTCACCCATCCCCAGGCCTTATCTAGGTCACTGCCATCTCTCTTTTGTCCCCAGGCATGGCCTCACCTGGGTCACTGCCATTGCTCACCTGCCCCCAGGCCTTATCTAGGTCACTGCCATCTCTCCTTTGTCCCCAGGCCTCACCTGGGTCACTGCCATTGCTCACCTGCCCCCAGGCCTTATCTAGGTCACTGCCATCTCTCCTTTGTCCCCAGGCCTCACCTGGGTCACTGCCATTGCGCACCCATCCCCAGGCACAGCCTCACGTTTTCTCCTTCCTTTGGTCTGGGAGTTCAGACCAGCCTCAGCCCTGGCAAGGGGCAGCTCAAATATACACCTGTATATACAAATACTCACCTGTATACACAAATATACACCTGTGCATACAAATATACACCTGTATATACAAATAAACACCTGTATATACAAATATACACCTGTATACACAAATATACACCTGTATATACAAATATACACCTGTGTATACAAATAAACACCGGTATATACAAATATACACCTGTGTATACAAATATTCACCTGTATATACAAATATACACATGTATTTATAAATATACACCTGTATATACAAATATACACCTGTATACACAAATATACACCTGTGCATACAAATACACACCTGTATATACAAAATTACAACTGTGAATACAAATACACACCTGTATATACAAATATACACATGTATATACAAATATACACCTGTATACACAAATATACACCTGTGTTCCAGGCAGCAGCAGATTTTGAGAGCGAGGGAAGGAGGTGGTGTTTCCCCTCAGTGTCCAGGAAGCTGTAGTGCCATGTTCAAATGCAGGGAGAGATGCTGCCTCATTAGCGTATTATTCTCTTTTTACTAATCAAGACAGCATGAATAATTTTGCTTCTGATTGTGTTTGATTGTATTAGGGAATGATAGACTTGAAAAGCTCTTTTTTTAACGAGTCTGCAGGAGGCAGCAGTGCCATTCCTGCACTATTTTTAGTGGATGTTGCAGAGAGGGAGCTCTGTGCCTGTCCTGTTTCACTGCCAGGATCGTACACCTGGAATTCCAAGGGAAAAAAGAAAACACAGCAGTGTTAAAGGAAGTTGTACACTCATCTATGTTTTGGCCTGAGGAGGCAGAAGGCAGCTCCTGCCTCCATTCTGGACTGACTGTGGTGCTTCTGGATGAACCCAGAGGATGAACGATGGCTTTAAAGCTCACGCCCAAAACTGCATTTTAAAAATCACACTTAACTTGCCTGCACTTACCATACCCCAAAATGAAGTGGAGATGTTTTCTGCTCCAGTGACAAAGAGCAATTTACCTGTCATGCCTGAGGTTATAATTACAGGTGAAAGCTGTGTGAAAGTGGGAAGCGCATTTCCCTGTACCATCAAACGCCAGTGATGGTCCTCTCAGGTCACACAGGTTCTGGGGCCATCCCACAGCACAGCTCCAGCCCCCAGTAAGATTTGTGGGCAGCTCCTGTTTTCCCAAGGGGTGTTCAGGTGGGAGCTGCAGAGCAGTGAGAGCCCCACAAGCTGCTGGAGCAGCCATAGCAGCCCCCAAACCCTGGTGTGGGGCTGAGGACCCTCGCTGTGGGCTCAGCCTCTGCATGAGACTCCCTGGAGCTCTGAGGCTGAGGAGCAGCAAACCCAGGGAGCAGGCAAGGCCAGGGGGCAGGCAGAGGAGGGAGGAGTGCCCCAGGACCTGGCAGTGGCCAAGGATTGGCCAAACCCCACAGGGAAATGGGGTCTGGCTGTGCTCCATGCCAATGGCCAAGGACTGGCCAAACCCCACAGGGAAATGGGGTCTGGCTGTGCTCCATGCCAATGGCCAAGGACTGGCCAAACCCCACAGGGAAATGGGGTCTGGCTGTGCTCCATGCCAATGGCCAAGGATTGGCCAAACCCCACAGGGAAATGGGGTCTGGCTGTGCTCCATGCCAATGGCCAAGGATTGGCCAAACCCCACAGGGAAATGGGGTCTGGCTGTGCTCCATGCCAATGGCCAAGGATTGGCCAAACCCCACAGGGAAATGGGGTCTGGCTGTGCTCCATGCCAATGGCCAAGGACTGGCCAAACCCCACAGGGAAATGGGGTCTGGCTCTGCTCCATGCCAGTGGCCAAGGATTGGCCAAACCCCACAGGGAAATGGGGTCTGGCTGTGCTCCATGCCAACCAAACCCCACAGGGAAAGGGTCTGGCCACTCAGTGCTGTGCTCAGTGCCTCCGGTGTGACACAAACCCAGCTCCTGTGAGCAAAGCTGTGACCCAGCCCTGCAGTGCTGCAGCCACAGAGTGCCCTGGAGCCCATGGTGACCTGAGGCCAAAATCCAGCCCTGAGGCACTGCCCTCAGCACGGGGCACTGGGGCTGTGCAGGGAGCAGGGCTGGCAGCCTGCCCTGGGGGATGCCACAGCCCTGGGCTTCTGGGGGGCACTGGGAGGGAGTGGGGCCAATTTTCCTCTTGTAAGGTTCACCCTGGACTGGCTTCTGTAGTGTTCTGGGTCTGAGCCTTACAGAAGAATGCTTCAAATAAATCACCAAAACCTTTTGGGGATAGGAAAAGAATTCTTGTCTGACAAGGGTTGAAGGGCTCCACCTGATTATCTTGCCTGAAATACAGCAAAATCCTGACTGTGGTATATGTTTTCAAGGAAAGCTTGTCTGGTACTAGAAAGCTTTTAAATCTGGTTGAAGAAACAAAAGAGTCTGACAGGGAGCCAAAGAATTAAATGGTCAGCAGCAAGGCAGGAGCTCTGGGAGTGCTGGAGATCAAAGCTGTGTCCCACAGCCAAGGGACCAGAACCTGCCCCAGCTCTGGCAGTGACTGCAGCCAGGAGGAGATTCCTTGGAGATGGACAAGGGAAAGCCCTGCTGCTGAGGGGATGCTGCAGGTGGAGGGATCCTGCCCACTGTGCTGAGCTCCACCCTGCTGGAGCCAAGGGACATTCAGGATTGTCTGCTGCTGAGGGGATGCTGCAGGTGGAGGGATCCTGCCCACAGTGCTGTGTTCCACCCTGCTGCTCCCAGGGGACATTCAGGATTGTCTGCTGCTGAGGGGATGCTGCAGGTGGAGGGATCCTGCCCACAGTGCTGTGTTCCACCCTGCTGCTCCCAAGGGACATTCAGGATTGTCTGCTGCTGAGGGGATGCTGCAGGTGGAGGGATCCTGCCCACAGTGCTGTGTTCCACCCTGCTGCTCCCAAGGGACATTCAGGATTGTCTGCTGCTGAGGGGATGCTGCAGGTGGAGGGATCCTGCCCACTGTGCTGAGCTCCACCCTGCTGCTCCTAAGGGACATTCAGGATTGTCTGCTGCTGAGGGGATGCTGCAGGTGGAGGGATCCTGCCCACAGTGCTGAGCTCCACCCTGCTGGAGCCAAGGGACATTCAGGATTGTCTGCTGCTGAGGGGATGCTGCAGGTGGAGGGATCCTGCCCACTGTCCTGAGCTCCACCCTGCTGCTCCCAGGGGACAGACAGAGCCTCACCCAAGGCTTTGTGGTGGCTAATGAAATGCAGGAGCACTGGATCCCTGAACATCATGAACTCCTGGCTTGCTGTGAGCCCAGGTGCTGTTTGCCCTCCAGGGGTTACCTGTGGCACTGAAACACCCTGCAGACACAGGACAGGGGCTACCTGTGGCACTGGGGTTACCTGTGGCACTGAAACACCCTGCAGACACGTCCCTGTGGTACAGGGGGGCAGGAGCTGCTCAGCTTTGGGGGTGAAAAGGAAACTGTGAACAAGTGAGACATTACCTGGCACTTCAGCTGAATGCACATGCCCCTGCACATACAGACAGAAAAAATTTCATTTTTCTCCAGTGGATCCTAAGAAGGAGATTATAATAAGATTTTGTGCATAGCCTGTTGTTCTGCATGTTGACACCAACAATTCCAAGGCACGCAAGGAAAGAAAAAGGAGATAAGATGTAAAATGATTCTGTAAGGAGTTCTGAAGATTTTCTGGGAAAGGGATTTTTTTCTTTGTTTGCTAAGCTTTCAAAAATAACTCTGACACATATACAAAAAGGAGATTTTATTTTCCCCTGGAGGTTAACAGCCTGCTGTCTCCCACAGTGAGTTATCCTGTGGGCCCTGCTAGCATAGGTAGAGGAGCTGCTTCTAGTCCAGGTGTCAGCACTCAGCAAGGCAAAAATATGCTGGAGTTAATAATAGATTTAATAAGGAGCCATATCAATAATTCCATCACTCAGGTTCCTGGTGGGCAGTGTGGCTGGTTCACAGTGCTGGGCAGGGAGAGCCTGGGGGCCTGCTCTGATGCCACAGTAGGACACGAAATAAAATGACATGAACACTGGATAAGGTGAGTAGAAGGGAAGTTTATTTCTTAACTCCAATATTTATAGACTTTCAAAAGTGACAGTAGATTGGAGGATGAAATTGCTACTTCTAAAATGACACTGGACAAACTAACAGACTATCAAGTTTCTCCTGCTCCAGAAAAGAATGTAAAACCAAGAATTATTTACATAAAAGTGCCTGAGAAACTTCATTACAAGAATGTAAACATCAGAAAGCTTAGAAGAACTTAGAAGAACAGGGTGACAGTCCACCTCCTGAGTGTGCCCAGAAGACTTTGGCTGGCACTGACCCAGCAGGGACAAGCACTCATTGCCTGTGTCTGGGGCCCAGGATTTGGCAGACACACCCTGGGCCACCTGAATACACCTGGCAGCAGTGGGGGCAGTGGTGGCAGTGGTGGCAGTGGAGGCAGAGGTGGCTGAGGTGGCAGTCGTGGCAGAGGTGGCAGTGGTGGCAGTGAGGTGGCAGAGGTGGCAGTGAGGTGGCAGAGGTGGCAGTGGTGGCAGTGAGGTGGCAGAGGTGGCAGTGGGCGCAGTGGTGGCAGAGGTGGCAGAGGTGGCAGTGGTGGCAGAGGTGGCAGTGGTGGCAGTGAGGTGGCAGTGAGGTGGCAGAGGTTGCAGAGGTGGCAGTGGTGGCAGTGGTGGCAGAGGTGGTAGAGGTGGCAGTGGTGGCAATGAGGTGGCAGTGGTGGCAGAGGTGGCAGAGGTGGCAGTGGTGGCAGTGAGGTGGCAGAGGTGGCAGAGGTGGCAGAGGTGGCAGTGAGGTGGCAGTGGTGGCAGTGGGTGCAATGGTGGCAGAGGTGGCAGTGGGTGCAGTGGTGGCAGAGGTGGCAGAGGTGGCAGTGGTGGCAGTGGGTGCAGTGGTGGCAGTGGTGGCAGAGGTGGCAGAGGTGGCAGAGGTGGCAGTGAGGTGGCAGAGGTGGGAGTGGTGGCAGTGAAGTGGCAGTGGTGGCAGTGAGGTGGCAGAGGTGGCAGTGGTGGCAGTGGGTGCAGTGGTGGCAGTGGTGGCAGTGGTGGCAGTGAGGTGGCAGAGGTGGCAGAGGTGGCAGAGGTGGCAGTGGTGGCAGTGAGGTGGCAGAGGTGGCAGTGGTGGCAGTGAAGTGGCAGTGGTGGCAGTGAGGTGGCAGAGGTGGCAGTGGTGGCAGTGGGTGCAGTGGTGGCAGTGGTGGCAGTGGTGGCAGTGAAGTGGCAGTGGTGGCAGTGAGGTGGCTGAGGTGGCAGTGGTGGCAGTGGGTGCAGTGGTGGCAGTGAGGTGCAGTGGTGGCAGAGGTGGCAGAGGTGGCAGAGGTGGCAGTGGTGGCAGTGAGGTGGCAGAGGTGGCAGTGGGCGCAGTGGTGGCAGAGGTGGCAGAGGTGGCAGTGGTGGCAGAGGTGGCAGTGGTGGTAGTGGTGGCAGTGAGGTGGCAGATGTGGCAGTGGGCGCAGTGGTGGCAGAGGTGGCAGTGGTGGCAGAGGTGGCAGTGGTGGCAGTGAGGTGGCAGAGGTGGCAGTGGGTGCAGTGGTGGCAGAGGTGGCAGATGTGGCAGAGGTGGCAGTGGTGGCAGTGGTGGCAGAGGTGGCAGTGGTGGCAGTGGGTGCAGTGGTGGCAGTGGTGGCAGAGGTGGCAGAGGTGGCAGAGGTGGCAGTGGTGGCAGAGGTGGCAGTGGTGGCAGTGGTGGCAGTGAGGTGGCAGATGTGGCAGTGGTGGCAGTGAGGTGGCAGAGGTGGCAGAGGTGGCAGAGGTGGCAGTGGTGGCAGTGGTGGCAGTGAGGTGGCAGTGGTGGCAGTGAGGTGGCAGTGGTGGCAGTGGTGGCAGAGGTGGCAGTGGGTGCAGTGGTGGCAGTGAGGTGGCAGAGGTGGCAGTGGTGGCAGAGGTGGCAGTGGTGGCAGTGAGGTGGCAGAGGTGGCAGTGGTGGCAGAGGTGGCAGAGGTGGCAGTGGTGGCAGTGAGGTGGCCGAGGTGGCAGTGAGGTTGCAGAGGTTGCAGAGGTTGCAGAGGTGGCAGTGGTGGCAGTGGTGGCAGAGGTGGTAGAGGTGGCAGTGGTGGCAATGAGGTGGCAGAGGTGGCAGAGGTGGCAGAGGTGGCTTTCCAGCAGCCCCTGCAGGGAGGAGGGAACAGAACAGGGTGAGGTTGGGGTCCCTTCCAGTAAAGGTGGCAGAGACAGCCCCAGGATGCAGAAGCCCCCTCGGAGCAGTGATGCTGTTTGTGCCCATCCCTGCCCAGCTGGAGCAGTGTCGTGTCCCATCTCTCACACCAGTGACACACCAGTAAATCAGGAATTCCATTCCCCTGGCCCATCAAGGAGCTAACATGGCAAACTACCACTGAAATCATACAATATATTATAAATGTGTGCAGGCCTGCATTAAGTGCTGCTGGAGACAGCACCCCAAAGCACGTCCCTGCAGTGTCTGCAATGTGAGATGTGTGTCACATTAGGGTTTCCCTGGGAGTGCCACAGGGCTGGAAGCCACAGCTGTATCTGATGGCACCACAGCCAAAGGAGCAGCCTCTGAGTGTTTGCCAGCCTTTTTGCAAGGCTCCAGCCGATGGTTTTATGCTGAATGAATAAATAAGTTCTACTCTGCTCTCCTACAGAAGGCAGATAAGAAGCCAAAGAACAAATAAGAAGCACAGCAGAACAGCAAACATATTTGCTTTGAGGAGGGGAAGCCACGGCTGAGTTTCTAGACCATGAAGCTACAGGCTGCCTCAAATGAAATTAATTTAATGGTTTATACATTTCATCTGTAGAGATGTGGGCACTGGAATGTGCATCTGCAGGGGAGGCAGGGAGCTCTGGCAGACACTCATGTCATCCCCTGGCATGGTGCACATGCCATGGGCGCATCAGGGAGAGGGCTGGATGCTGCAGGCAGTGCCCTGTGCCAGCATCACCCTGGCTGGCAGGGCCAGGTGAGCCAAGGTGGGAGCCAGGGCTGCCCCAGGTGAGCCAAGGTGGGAGCCAGGGCTGCCCCAGCCCATGAGGGGGCTCTGCAGGGCCAGGTGAGCCATGATGGGAGCCAGGGCTGCCCCAGCCCATGAGGGGGCTCTGCAGGACCAGCAGGCACCACTGGCACGGCAGCAGCTCCCACCTTCTCTCCTCTCCCAGCTCTGCTCCAACCAAGCACTCTGCATTCCCATTCTCCAAATTGGTTTTTGCTCATTTGGCCAAGCCATAATTCATCTTCTGTCAAATGCTTTTTTCCTCCTGCCAAAAGCAGGGCTCCTATTACTGTTTCTCACATCCACTTCAGCCTAACAGTGTCTGTAAATAATGAATTTGCATAATGAGCAGATTTATGAAAACCAGTTGCTCTCTGTGTAGGTGACCTTGTGACTCCAGGCATGCCAATGTGCAGGGATGCAGGGCTGCAGCAGCAGCAGCTGCTCATTGGGTGAAGCCTTCCTGGCTTCTGGATGCTCTTAGAACCCAAGATGTTCTCACAAAAATGTGCTGGGCTCCCTCAGCAGTGCTGGTGACAGTGGTTGGCCATGTCCAGTCACAGCAGTACCAGTGGCACTCCCTGCTCCCACTGGGGACCCTTCTGGCAGCACCAGCAAACCTGCAGGGACAGATCCCACCCAGAAATAAACCATTCTCTCCTGATCATGTATTAGTGATCACTGAGCACCAGCAAACCTGCAGGGACAGATCCCACCCAGAAACAAACCATTCTCTCCTGATCATGTATTAGTGATCACTGAGCACCAGCAAACCTGCAGGGACAGATCCCACCCAGAAACAAACCATTCTCTCCTGATCATGTATTAGTGATCACTGAGCACCAGCAAACCTGCAGGGACAGATCCCACCCAGAAACAAACCATTCTCTCCTGATCATGTATTAGTGATCACTGTGCAGCCACGTTCCAGGGCAAGGTAAGATTTTAGGGATGAGCACAATGCAGGGCAATGATTGATACCAATATTACACAACCACTGAGACCCTGCTGGTCTCCCCATGTCCCTGGCAGGAGGCTGCAGCCAGGTTCAGCCTGGCTCTGCTCCCAGGCAGCACTGGAGGCCAGGAGGAGATGGCCTCCAGTGCTGCCAGCTCTCCCTGTGACACTGCTGGGGATGGAGCACACACAGGGACAGGGCTGGGCAGCCCTGACACCCCAGCAACAACAATGGGAATGTGACAAACACCAGTATGGACAACTCTAGGAAGGAGGACAGCTGGCTCTGATTTCTGTGTTCCATAATGTGAGAGTTTGAGTGTGACCACCAAAGTTAGAAGCCAGAAATAACTGAATGTAGTGACAAATGGAAGGCAGTAATAGAAAGATTGCTGGCATTTGCCTTTGAGGAGAATGTCCCTAATTCCTTGGACAATGATGGAAACCAACATACTCACAATTTTAATGATATTTTTAAAGAATTGGGATAAAAATTTGGATGAATGAGGAGAAAGGTAAATTGTGTGGTAAAAAAGTTCAGTATTTCAAACTCATTTTGGCTTGGAATACGAGAAAGAAATTGCTTTTCACATCCTTTTCCAACAGATCTAGTTTACTAAATTTCCATAATGAGTCCACCTCATCTTCGTTCTTCAATAATTCCAGAGGTGATGTGGAGAACTGCAAACCTGATCTCATATAAAACCTCCTGAGATGATAAAACTTGGGCTGAAATCTGAAGTCGTTGTGCAAATACAAGGTTTCTCTGAGCTTTGCTGAACATGTGGAGCTGGCAGCAAATGACAGCCTTGCCCCTACAGAACAGCTTAGTCAGCTCACCAGTGGGAATCTCAGATATTTTGTACAATATCAAGCTTTTCCAAACATCACTGTACATTTCCCACTTAATTTTATAACATCAAACCTGCCCTCATTTCCCCCTTCTCAATCTTCCATTTGCTCATGAGATCACGGAGTCCCTGATGATAGCAAGCTGTGATAAATTAAGTTTATCACTTAAGAAAAAATATGTTTGAGTTATAACCGTTAACTCCAGCTGAAACCATTCTATGGATTCTCCTGAATGCAAAGAAATTCAGCCAGGACATCAGAGCTCTGTCACTGTGTGATTGATATGTGGCAATATTGAAGGCATAGGCTGCTCAGAGGATGAAACTGTCAGGAGCTCTGGGTGTGGCAGCACCAGCACTCCCTGGCTGAGTCTGGGATGGTGGGAATCCATGTCCACCTTGGAATCAAAGCCCCCGAGGTGCTCTGTGGGCAGCTTCTCCTGGCCTGAGGAGAGCTTTGGGCACTCCATGGATTTCCAGAGGGGGACAGTGGGGGCCAGGAGAGCCTTTCCCTGCAGGGGAGGTTGTTTCAGGGTGCTCTGGGGGAGTCACAGAAATGTCCTGGGGCTGCTGAGGGCAAAGTGCCACGTGCAAGGTCATGGCCAGGCTGGACAGGCCTTGGAGCAAGCTGGTCCAGGGGCAGGTGTCCAGGGGCAGGTGTCCAGTGGAATGTGTCCAGTGGAATGTGTCCAGGGGCAGGTGTCCCAGGGCAGGTGTCCCAGGGCAGGTGTCCATAGCAGGTGTCCAGGGACAGGTGTCCAGTGTTAGGTGTACATAGCAGGTGTCCATGGCAGGTGTCCATGGCAGGTGTCCCAGGGCAGGTGTCCCAGGGCAGGTGTCCAGGGGCAGGTGTCCAGGGGCAGGTGTCCATGGGCAGGTGTCCATGGCAGGTGTCCCAGGGCAGGTGTCCAGGGGCAGGTGTCCATGGCAGGTGTCCATGGCAGGTGTCCCAGGGCAGGTGTCCATGGCAGGTGTCCAGTGGAATGTGTCCAGGGGCAGGTGTCCATGGCAGGTGTCCCAGGGCAGGTGTCCCAGGGCAGGTGTCCATAGCAGGTGTCCAGGGACAGGTGTCCAGTGTTAGGTGTACATAGCAGGTGTCCCTGCCTGTGGCAGGGCTGGCACAAGGTGAGTTCCAAGGTCCTTTCCAGCACAAACCACTCCTGGTTCTGTGATCTGTGACTGCATGTTTCTCTTGCTGATGGACCCTGCTGCCAACACATGCTGTTGTGGTATTTTCTGGGATCCCCCGTGGCAGGAAGGAATGTATCTGACTCCATGTTCTTAGAAGGATATTATATATGATATGATATGATATGATATGATATGATATGATATGATATGATATGATATGATATGATATGATGCTATACTAAACTATACTAAAGAATAGAGAAAGGATACAGACAGAAGGTTTAAGAAGATGCTAATGAAAAACCCGTGACTCTCCAGAGTCCCAACACAGCCTGACCGTGATTGGTCATTAAGTAAAAACATTTCACCTGTTGGATAAACAATCTCCAATCACATTTCAAAGCAGCCAGACACAGGAGAAGCAACCAGACAATTATTATTTTCATTTTTCTCTGAGGCTTCTGAGCGTCCCAGGAGAAGAAACCCTGGCGAAGGGATTTTTCCAGAAAATGTGACAGTGGCAAGCTGTGACAGCCCCTGCAGGGCTCAGAGCGGGGCTGGGAGCTGCTTTCACCCAGAGCAAACCAGTGACCCTTGGACCAGAGGCTTCCTGCAAACCTGAAGCAAGAAAAGCAAATCCTGGAGGCAGAAAAGCACAGAGGCACCGACCTGAGCTCTGTGTGGCTGCAGAGGTTTGGGATGTCACATCCTTGGGGAGAGCACCATGAGCTGGAGAGCCAGTGCTGCTGCTGTTGATACTGAAGGGTCACCTGAACCCAAAACTGACTGAATACATTCACCACAGAAAGAGCAATCCTGGCTTTTTATTTTCACTTCAGCCACCAATCACCAGAAACTGGAGAATGTTGTAGGATTGCAGGCTTTGATCTCCCTCCCAGTTAAGTGCTGTCAGCCAGCGTGCAAGTCTGTCATCTTTGCTTTTAGGTCTGTCTCGTTCCTGCACAACGCATTTTACTTTAATTTTGGCACATTTTCTGCCAGACTGCCAAATTTTCTGGCTACAGGATTTTATCTGCAAAGTCAGCCTGTGTTTCCAGACCTGGTCTGTTACTCCCAGCATGAGGCTTCAGTTCATGACGCAGTAACTGATTTGCATGGAGCTTTAGGATCTGGGATTTGGAAGCACACTCCTTTCTGGCACAGCTTGTGCTGGAGAAATGGTTATATGGACTTTTGGTTGGACCTAGTGGCTGTTTGTGTCTTCTGCTGTATCTCTCACAGGGGGAAACAGGATTATCTTTCATCTTGCTGAAAGAATAGACTTATAGCCCGGATAATCTGTATATGTAAGGTAAAACTTGTAGATGGAGGTTATATTTTTAATAGAAATATGGTAGGTGAAGTCTCAGATGTGAAGTGCTCTGGTTTTCGAATGACTGTCTGTTTTCCTCCATTGGGTGTTGAGGTGAAGGATCATCTTCTCTGCCATAAATCTCCCTTGCTCATACCCTCAGTGCCTCGTGGCTGCAGCACCACCCCACCCTGTGAGAGATAAGTGACATAATTCCTGTCTTTGAGGGAAAACATGGCAGGCTTGGAGTCCCCCCAAGCAGCAGGTTTAAAAATAGCGTCACTAAGCTGCTTATGTAAAAGATAATTTGATAAAAAAATCCCCTATGAAATGGAGACTTCCCTTGGATTTCCATAGCAAAGCATCAGGAAGGAGCACACCTGATGCTGCACTGAGCTGTGGGAAATGCAGGCAAGCTAGACACATAGGAAGGATTACTCTGGCTACCCACGTGCTTCAGGCTGCTTTCAACTGCAAACAAGGATGAAACAATAAAATACCATAAATATAAAATATTTCAGGTATTTTTTACATTTTCTCCTCCATCTGCCTCTCAGAGGAAGAGTCCCTTCCTGCTAGGAGGTGTCAGAAATTACAGGAATGGGGAGCTTTGGGTGCAGCCTTGCCTGAAAACCTGCTGGGAGGAGCAGGGTGGGGCTCCAGTGCAGTTCCTGCAGCCTGGCCTGCAGGGTGGGGCTCCAGCTGCAGTTTATGCAGGCAGCACAGCCACAGCTGGGCTGGCACTGGGAGCAGCAGCAGCTGGAGCCTCTGGGGTCTGCAGGGAGAGGGGAAAGCCTGGGGGAGCTGGGCGGGTGCCTGCACTGGTGTTCCTGGCCCAGGCCACACCATCAGAGCCATGAGCACCATTGGCAGAGAAAGATGGCACAGGGCTGGAGCAGTGCCTGGACACATCCCTGTGGACAACAGCTAGAGCAGGACCTGGGCACATCCCTGTGGATAACAACTGAAGCAGGGCCTGGGCACATCCCTGGGGCACATCCCTGTGGATAACAGCTGGATCAGTTCCTGTGGCACATCCCTGTGGACAACAGCTGGAGCAGTGCCTGGGCACATCACAGGACACATCCCTGTGGCACATCCCTGTGGACAACAGCTGGAGCAGTGCCTGGGCACATCCCTGTGGCACCTCCCTGTGCCATATTGCACCAGCCCAGCACAGGCAGTCCTTGCCCTCCTCCTGGGCTGTGGGACAGGGCTGCTGTGGCTCTGCAGAGGTTTTCAAGGTAGTAGCAGGAATTATATATATAATACACCAGAGACAAGGAATATTGGCCAGGAGCTCATGCAGGAGAAGGCCCAGAATGGATGAACAGGCTGGGACTGGTGGGACCCGTGCCAGCCCCAAGGGGTGGCAGGACCATTCTGCTGGGACTGCCCAGGCCCCAGGTGCTGCAGATGGGGACCCCTTGCAGGGCCCCCTCACCTTCCAGAAAGCACCATTTGTCACATGCAATCACTATCTAAGTGTCTGGCTGAGGAGTGACATAATTAATGGCACACTGAGGAGCTGTGTGTCACCTGATAGATCACACACATGTGACACGTTGTCAGAGAAACCATTCCTCATTGCAAACCTGTCCTCTGCATTTTTGAGCCTCACAGCCCAGTTTACAAGCCCCAGTTCTGTCGGGTTTGGCTTGTTCAAGTATCCCCTTCAGGTTAAATGTATCTTTTTCCTGGGTTTTATGCATTTATTCAGTCTGTACTAAGTAGTGGTCATTATTTAGCACCGGATCACCTGGCAGTGAGCTCTGCCTGGAGTTTGGCTCTCTGGAGGTGCCTCATTTGTCTTGTGTTTGCCTTGAACATAAGTCATGAGCCACCAGGGCTGCTTGGAAACGCACCATTTTTCTGAAAGAAAAATCACTCTGCAAACCAAACACACAAACGAAGTGTAAATTGTATGGGGTTTTCATGGCCAGGCGTTGGTTGTGGGGGGAGTCACAAGGGTGGCTCCTGTGAGAAGCTGCCAGAAGCTCCCCCCTTTTCTGAAGGAAGCAGTGCCAGTGGCTCAGAGGGACTCCGTGGTGGCTCCTGCAGCTGACATCCACCCAGCCTCCTCAGCCCATCCTGCTGCTCCCCTCCCTGGGTGCTGTTATGGATAAGAAGCTTGACTAGGCCAATATTCAAGCAGCAATCAATTTATTAATTAATATGGTAAAGTATGAGCAATACAGTGCTGGGTACAGTGGGGGAAGTTTTCCCTCCAACTGCACACCAATAGTTGAGGGTTACAGGTATTTATAGGGGCATTCATCAGCTTTCTCAGCAGTTTCTATTCCAATTTTTACTTATCAGCAGTTTCTATTCCCAATTTTTATGTCACAATTCTACACACTATTGTGATTTAGTTTCTCAGGATGTATCTCAAAAGGAGTATCCCCAGTTTGTGCTGGTCCAGTTTCCGAAAGAAGAAAGACGAATCCCATCTGGTGGAGTCCAGCTCCCCAGATGTGGGTCCACCATTTAATTGCAGAGACTACAAATCTAACAACAGTGATGTCCAGCTTCCCTTTGGTTGAAACCATAAATCCTTGAGGTGGTGTTCATCTTCCTTTCTCAAGCTGTTTTTCTCTGCTTCCATAAATCGTGAGATAAGCATATTTCCTTTATATATATTCTAAAGCTATAGTTTCAAGGATACAAGCAATATTCTAAAATTATACTTCAAAAGGTTATTATTGCAGAAGTCTTTTAGGAGTAACTACAAGCAAAAAGCAACATCCTTAACACCTTAATTCCAATGCTCCTAAATCAACCAAGGTTAATTGCAAACAAAAGACAGGTTCAAAGGCCTTCTTCCATGCTTTACTTTCCTCAGTTATTATTAGAATTCACAGCTGTCCCATTGTTGGTCTCCACACACATCACAATCACAAATACACACATTGTCTGTATGTACCTGACACGAAACACGGCTTTGTATTTCACAGTGCTAATGGATGTATTCCCAAACTCATCACTGAACAGGGCAACAAGCAACTCTTAGGGAAGAAATGGCCATCTGCTGTGTGAAACAATGAGGGGAGAAAGTAAATAGGAGAGAAGAGAGAAGTACAACCTCAGGGCTGGATTTCTTTGTTGGTGTTAGGTTTTGGGAGAGTGGAATTGGAAAAAAATCCCTTAATTTAAATTTCATTCAATGTCAACCTTCTCACCATCAAAGAACAGTAACAATCATGGTGGGTTGTTTAAACAAACCACAAACTGCCCACAAACCTGCTCTGAGGAACTAATAGGGAGTCTGGGGTTCCAAGACACCGCTTGAGGAAAATAAAAAGCCAGACTGTAATGGTATTTGGAGTGCCATTTTCTTCAGAAATGTTGCCTTATTTGCTTCCACAAGATTCCCTTAGACATGTCTCCATCCTCATCATCTCAGCCATGGGACTGAACTGAAATCTCCCCACCCGTGAGAAGGCGCCGGTCGCTGAGTTTGACTTTGAGATTGAAATGCTGCCCCTGCTCAGATGCAAGCGGCAGGCCAGGGCACAGATTGGTTTTTGTAATGCAAACGAGATCCTCCCGAGCCCTCCACATGGAAGCCCTCCAGTCTTGTTACACAAGTCTTAAATTCATTATTAACAATGTAGCACTGCTAATTGTACAATTGTAATGTAGCATTTGGTAATTGCTCACTCTACAAACACTGTAAAGGCCTTAGAGAATGCATCTAATTATGGGCTTTTGACAGAAAGCAGGCTGGAAATCAGTCCAGGGCTGCAGCAGTGAGGGCTCGGCTTCCCCATCCTCACAGAGCACTGGCAGATGGAGTTACCCAGGACCTGAGAAACACAGGAAAAGCAGGAAAACATTCCTCTTTAGGGGCTGGACTTTAAAAAAAAGGAAAAGAACACCTGTGTGTGGAAGCTGCAGTGGGAAACTGAAGAGCAGAAGTGAAACAAGCATTTTTGTCGAGGACAGCAAGAGACTGGAGCAGCTTACCCAAGGGGCCAGTCGAGTTTTGCCTACTGAAGTTGTTTTTCTTCAGCCCAGCCAGGGTTCATTTCCAGAAGAATTTCAAGCAGCAGCAAACCCCATACCCAGGGGCTCCCAGTGTGTGCCCTGAGTCAGGCCAGACTGACAGGATGCAGCTCCCACTTCTCCTGAAGGGATGGAGCCCCAGGAGCCAGGACCCTGTCCCTGAGAGGGGATAATGGCACAGGAGCCAGGATCCTGTCCCTGAGAGGGGACAATGGCACAGGAGCTGAGGATCCTGTCCCTGAGAGGGGACAATGGCACAGGAGCTGAGGATCCTGTCCGTGAGAGGGGACAATGGCACAGGAGCTGAGGATCCTGTCCCTGAGAGGGGACAATGGCACAGGAGCCAGGATCCTGTCCTTGGGAGGGGACAATGGCACAGGAGCCAGGATCCTGTCCCTGAGAGGGGACAATGGCACAGGAGCCAGGATCCTGTCCCTGAGAGGGGACAATGGCACAGGAGCCAGGATCCTGTCCTTGGGAGGGGACAATGGCACAGGAGCCAGGATCCTGTCCCTGAGAGGGGACAATGGCACAGGAGCTGAGGATCCTGTCCCTGAGAGGGGACAATGGCACAGGAACTGAGGGTCCTGTCCTTGGGAGGGGACAATGGCACAGGAACTGAGGGTCCTGTCCCTGAGAGGGGACAATGGCACAGGAACTGAGGGTCCTGTCCTTGGGAGGGGACAATAGCACAGGAGCCAGGATGCTGTCCCTGAGAGGGGACAATGGCACAGGAGCTGAGGATCCTGTCCCTGAAGGGGACAATGGCACAGGAGCTGCAGAGAGCTCCTTGTGGCCACAGCAGTGAGGAGGTAATTAGCAGTGGGAGGGTAATTAGCAGTGGGAGGGTAATTAGCAGTGCCAGCTCCTGACCCAGGCGTTCTGATCTCCCTGACTCCTGTAAAGGAAGTTTTTAGTCAAGTACTGTGCCTTCAATTAGTGCTAATTACCGTGGAGTCGTGGCATCCCGAGATTTTAAACACAGTGAGGAAGTCGTGTGTGATTGGGGACCATCAGGCAACTGTCTGAGGGGTTTCCATGCAGCATATTCCTGACAAGATGCTTCATGCCAAACAGGTGACTTTCAATGGTGTTTAATCTGCACATAATAGTATTAAAATAAAGCAGGCTGGCAGACTGGGACACAACAGACAGCCCAAGTCCTCCTCTTGCAGCTCTCAAAAAGCAGAATCAAAGGGATGCCTGGAACCTTGTGAGTGTTCCTGTGACTCCTGATCAAATGTTTGGCTAACACAGCCATAGCCAGCAGCCTGGTGTGTGCTGGGAGAGCATCACTGGGTCAGAGTGAGAGGGGACAGAGGCAGGAGGTGGCCAGGAGAGCTGAGGGTCTGCAGGGCAGCCACTGCTCCCCGTCCCTGCAGCAGCATCTCCACATATCCCTGCAGGGAGGCTCAGCTGGGCCTGCTGGCTCTGGGAGCAGAGCACACCAAGCTGGGGGTAGAAAAGCCAGCTCACCCCAGCAGCCTTGCAGTGGGTCCCACAGCAGCGCCACGCTGAGCTTTCCCTGCCTCCTTTTGCCCTGCAGGGGATGCCCACACCATGGTGATTGAGGGGAGGAATGAGCACTCACCCCTGGGCTGGGGTCTCCTCTGCCCAGAGCTGTGGGATTCAGTCATGGCTCATGCATTATGGAATCTCATACGGCTTGAGGGGTGAATGGGTGAATTCATGGGAATCCCTTGGGCAGAGGGATTGAGCCCTTGCTGTTGTGCTTGGTTGTTGTATCTCCTAATGAGTTCATTAAAAAAGCCTAATTTACAGAGCACTTTGTCCTGTGAGAGACCCAAAGGAGGGTGGCTGTGACCGTGCTCACAGGGGTCCCAGGATGAGGGAAGAGACGAGGATCTGACTCCATGTTTCAGAAGGCTGATTATTATTTTATGATATATATTATATTAAAACTATACTAAAAGAATAGAAGAAAGGATTTCATCAGAAGGCCGGCTAAGAATAGAAAAAGAGAGAAGAATGATAACAAAGGTTTGTGGCTCGGACTCTCTGTCTGACCCAGCTGATTGTGATTGGCCATTAATTAGAAACAACCACATGAGCCCAATCCCAGCTGCACCTGTTGCATTCCACAGCAGCAGATAACCATTGGTTACATTTTGTTCCTGAGGCTTCTCAGCTTCTCAGGAGGAAAACTCCCAAGGAAAGGATTTCCCATAAAAGATGGGATTTAGGATCCTTAGGATTTTCCATAAAATATGTCTGTGACAGGTGGCAGCCCTCCTTTGGCTCCTCTGCCAGCTGTGAGGAGGGGTGGCTGTGCCAGGCAGGGCAGAGCAGGGGCTCAGGGGAGCAGGGGCTCTCTGTGCCACCGAGCCTGTTGGGACACTCAGGGTTTCCACCTGCTCAGAGACGTGTACCAGCAACACTGAGCCTACAAAAAGGAAAGGAGGGTGGGCACCAGGAGCAATGAAGTGGTTTTTAGCATCTTTGTGCCTCTAGAAGGGGTTAAATCCAAGCCTGACTCAGGACCTTGAACTTGGTTTGTGTTCTGAACATGTACAATTCCCTGGTAGTGAATGGCCAGACCAGAGAGAAGAGCAGGTCCTGGGCTGGAAACACCGTGTTGTGGTTCAGCTGAGGAATTCAGCACTTGGAAATTGCTCTGTCTCTGCCTTATTAGATTATATTGCTGCTCTTTCTTCCTCCTCTGTAGGGTTCTTTATTCAGAATTTGCTCAAATATTTTCCTTCAGAAGATTTAATATCTCAAAGTGCAAATATCCAAACCCCGTATCATTCTGTAATTTCATACTCTGTAGTTCTTTCATATGCATATCAATCATTTGCCATCCTTTTGAAGGATGCAGCTTGAGCATTGGTAGTGAAAGAGAACCCATTCAGCGTTGATTTTAATTGAACAAGCTCGGAAGCAGTGGGGATCCATGCCAGATGCCAGTTCTCTCTTTTTTGAAGAGTTATTACTAGAATTCTTTTGCTTCTGTGTCTCTATTTTTTTTTTCCAATTAGCAGCTTCTCAAAAATATTAGTTATCTTATTATTTCCCCAGTTCTGCTTGTTTGGGATGCTTATACATAATAATCACTAAATTCACTTTCTCCTCCCGTTCCAGTGGAATATTGTATTCCTTGTCTCTGCTGGAGCAACACTCCAGCCTGCATTCCAGAGCAATTTTTGAAGTGAAGATGAACTCATTTTTGGTGCAAGCTTTTCACTGTGGTTATGGCAGTGGTGAGCTCCTGCGTACTCTAAACTGCAACTATAGAGACTGTAAACATTATAAATTGAAGACTTCAAAGGCTGTAAATAAAAGTTTATTCTTTCTTCTGTGTACAAATGAGGTGTAGGGTAGCTCTTCATTCTCCCACCATGATGAGTTGAACATTAGCCCTCAGCTAATGCTGCTTGGATAGAAGAGAGGAGATGGAATATCCAGAAGAGTAATATTTTGAATTACTGGAGACACTTTTCCTTGCAAAATTTGGCTGAAGAAAAATACTTAAATCAGCAGCTGGTAGAACAACAGATTCCTGTCTATTCTGGAAAGGAGCTCTGCACATGGCTCTGACAGTGCTGGGGGAATCGGGGCAGGCTGCTGATGGAGACTTTGCTGTTTTCTACTGAGAAGTCATCTGAACAGAAAAGGAATAAATTGTGTAAGAAATAAATGTCAATAAAGAAGAACTTAAGAGATCGAGACCCAAAACTCCAGCGTGAAGAGAGTGCAGGTGTTAAGGGAGCATGCTATTGAAATCCCAGAATCAAGGAGGAGGAGACAGGCAATGCAGCACATCTTTGGGATTTGGCAGGCCAGGGCAGGGGCACTGAGCCCTGCTGGCACAGGGCTGGGTACCTGTGCTGCTTGTCAGGTGATGCCCATCCCATCTGCATGACACCAGCATTTCTGGCTGCTGAAATCATGGAACCACAGCATCATTTAGATTGGAAAAACCCCTCTGAGAGCATCGAGTCCACCCACCCTCCCAGTGCTTTCCAGCTGCCCAGCGATTGGAAGCTGCCCTCAGAGATGGGCAATCATTGTTCTTCCATCCAGCAGGCTGAATGTCACCTTCAGAAACCAACGTGGAGCTGTTTTCCCCCAGACCAGCTCATCAGAGCACAGCCCTGCTCACAGCCCTGGGTCCCTCCCTGCTCTACAGGCTGGCTTTGCCTTCCATGTCCAGCTGTGCTGGCCCCCTCAAAGCCACGAGAACTCAAAGCCACGAGTGTGTCTGTTTATAGAGGTGGAATGAGGGGCTGCCCACGGTGTCAGCAGCCCTCTCCTCATGTAAGCTCTGCCCCAGCTCCATCCCGCTCATCAGCACTGCCTGTCAGCCACAGTGGGCCCCTGGCAGTCCCCCACTGCTCTGACCCTGCCTGCCTTGGGAACCCCACGTCCCAGTGCCTGCAGGTGACAGCCACACCTGTCAGAAGGAAATGGCCTTTTGCAGGTAACAGGTTTTTTTGGGGACAGGCTACTTTTCTAATACATGACTGAGCTTAGTCTCTACTTTTATTCACAGCCCAGCAATATATCTGTTTCTTCCCATATTTCCTCCACCCGTTTCCAAATTGAACAAGCCATGCTCTGGGCGACCCCGTGTCACTGCCAGGCCACCATGGGGGTGAGAAAACCCATGGTGTGGGGCACAAAGCTGGCTGAAGAGAACCCTGAGCTGGTGTGCTGGCTCCAGGGTGGGCAGAGCCTGCCCACGGGGTGTGGGCTGAGGTGGACAAGGCTCCTTGCCAGCCCAGCAGACTTTTCCCAGTTGTGCCTCTGGACCTTCCCAGACCAAGCTGTGCCTGTGCAATGCGGAATTGAGGCAGGGGTGCCATCCCTGCAGGACACTTGGTGCTCATCTGTGCTCATCCACCACAGTTCAAGCACTTCTTAAATAAGCCAGGTACCAACAGCTAGAAGCCTTCAAATAATCATGCAAGAAATTAAAAAAAAAATCAGCACATTATTTTATTTCTCAAAAAACAAATCTGTTAAAAGGCTAAGTAAACAGACACTACAATTACTTTACTCATTACTTTAAATCTGTTTTTTGATTAAAAATGCAAAAAAAGAGTGCACTCCAGCTATTATCTCGGTTTGGTTCCATCAGATGAAGTGAGTCTGTTTGAGGCTAAGCCTGTCACCAGCCCGTGGTGGTTTTGGGTGTGGGGTCTGATTCACTGGCAGTGTGGGGCTGGCACACCAAGGCCAGGGCACCACCACCCACCAAGGCACCCCAGGAAGAATGCCACACCAGCTCACCTCAAATAAAACCAGAGGCAGTGCTGAGGGTCTGTGTGCCCTGGCCAGGTTCAGCACTGCCTGCCCTGAGCTTCCCCGGCTGTGAGGCTGAGAGCTGGGGCACCTCTGGCCTGGCAGCAAGGGGACAGAGGGCTCCGGGAGGAGCAGGATCGTTCCCTGCCGTTTTTGTACAATGCAACAGCTCCCCCATCTTACAGACTAAAGAACTCAAAATGGAAAAGCATCCCCATAGGAAAGGACGGCTGGGTTCACTCTGCACGCTTTCCCCGCTCTTCTGGAAGGAGAGGCTGGCAGTGCACTGGTACCTGAGGCGTGCTCGTCTCCAAGGTGCTCCAGGGAAGAGAAATGCACTTCACACAACGTGACATTTGACATTTCAGTGATTAGGGCAGCGAATTTCCTCCTTGTAAGGATGAACAAGCACTGCCGGCTGCAGACACTTTTGATGAGGTACCACGGTGTCTCTCAAGCAGTACCATGTACTGCCGCTTGCCTCGCTTCTCGCCGGGCTGTCGGGAGCGGCGGAGCGCGGCGCCGCTGCCCTGCAGTGCTGCTGCTCTCCTTTAGGGTGTACACGCGGCACGCGGTACCAGCGCTCCGAGCCTGGGCAAGGGCCGGGGAGAGCCGAGATCAGAGCCGAGATCAGTGCGGAGTGATGGAGAGGCGAGCTCAGAGCCGAGATCAGAGCGGAGTGATGGAGAGACGAGCTCAGAGCCGAGATCAGAGCCGAGATCAGAGCGGAGTGATGGAGAGACGAGCTCAGAGCCGAGATCAGAGCGGAGTGATGGAGAGACGAGATCAGAGCCGAGATCAGAGCCGAGATCAGAGCGGAGTGATGGAGAGACGAGATCAGAGCCGAGATCGGAGCGGAGTGATGGAGAGACGAGCTCAGAGCCGAGATCAGAGCGGAATGATGGAGAGCCGAGCTCAGAGCCGAGATCAGTGCGGAGTGATGGAGAGACGAGATCAGAGCCGAGATCAGAGCGGAGTGATGGAGAGACGAGCTCAGAGCCGAGATCAGAGCGGAGTGATGGAGAGACGAGCTCAGAGCCGAGATCAGTGCGGAGTGATGGAGAGACGAGATCAGAGCCGAGATCAGTGTGGAGTGATGGAGAGACGAGATCAGAGCCGAGATCAGAGCCGAGATCAGTGTGGAATGATGGAGAGCCGAGCTCAGAGCCGAGATCAGTGTGGAGTGATAGAGCCGTGCTCAGAGCTGGGCTCGGAGCCGGGCTCAGTGCACAGGGATGGAGAGCTGGGCTCAAAGCCGTGCTCAGTGCAGATGATGGAGCTGGGCTCAGAGCCGTGCTCAGCGCCGTGCTCAGTGCAGATGATGGAGCTGTGCTCAGAGCCGTGCTCAGAGCTGTGCTCAGAGCTGTGCTCAGAGCTGTGCTCAGTGCAGATGATGGAGCTGTGCTCAGAGCCGTGCTCAGAGCTGTGCTCAGAGCTGTGCTCAGTGCAGATGATGGAGCTGTGCTCAGAGCCGTGCTCAGAGCCGTGCTCAGAGCCGTGCTCAGTGCAGATGATGGAGCTGTGATCAGAGCTGGGCTCAGAGCTGGGCTCAGAGCTGTGCTCAGTGCAGATGATGGAGCTGGGCTCAGAGCCGTGCTCATAGCTGTGCTCAGAGCTGGGCTCAGAGCTGTGCTCAGTGCAGATGATGGAGCTGGGCTCAAAGCCGTGCTCAGTGCAGATGGTGGAGCTGTGCTCAGAGCCGTGCTCAGAGCTGTGCTCAGAGCTGGGCTCAGAGCTGTGCTCAGTGCAGATGATGGAGCTGGGCTCAGAGCCGTGCTCAGAGCTGTGCTCAGCGCTGGGCTCAGTGCACGGTGATGGAGCCGGGCTCAGTGCTCAGGGATAACAGTGACGTTATCCTCGAGCAGCTCCTGGCACGGTTCCTGGCACAGCTCCTGGCACAGCTGCCACCACCGCTGCCACGGGCACCCTGCCCCTCACCCTGCCCCTCCGGTGCCCCAGGTCCGGCAGCAGCTCCCAGGGACGCTGCTGGCTCTGGGCACAGCTCAGAGCACTGCTCGGGGCTGTGGCCTGGGGCTGGGGAGCAGCTCTGAGGGGATGAGGGAGGGCAGCCCCCTGTGGCACCGGGGTGCTGCAGACACCTTGTCGCCAGCAGCTGCAGCACGTTGGCACTGTGCCTGAGGCCCCAGATCCCTCCTTCCGGAGGTGACTGAGGGTTAGAAAGTGCATAAAAGAACTCTCTGTGTTATTTAAACAAAGCACTTTCCTCCAGGTCTCATTATTTCAGCAAGGAAAAAAAAAAAAGGAAATGATGAAATAATTTTAAAATGATACCTGTGAGGGAAAAAGATTTCAGGTTAAGGAGTTACCAGCTCTGCCAGTAAAAAAGCATTTTAACACTAGTTGGAGAGAGCAAGACAGAATCCCCAGCTTGTTCAGAAGGGTAATAGGGGAGGTGACTGAGCCCCAGCAGGGTGAGGGTGCCCAAGGCAGGGTGAATCCTGGCCAGAGCTGGGTGGGAGCTCACCTGAGTAATCCTGAGCGTCCCCAGTGCCAGGGCCATGCAGGACAGTGCTGTCCATGAGGTACACTGCCAGGCACGGGGAATAAGGATGCCAGGACACAGAGCTGGCCCTCCCCAGGACACTGAGGTTTGTCCCAGAACAGCCTGTCCCCTTGTCCCTGGGCATTGGAAGGAATGTTCAGGCACAGACACCCCCCCAGAGTCACTGAGGCAGCCAAGAGCACCCCAGGAGAGAGCCCAGGGGAGGCCCCAGCAGAGGGAAGAACAAGAGGGAGGGGAACAGTTTCAGGGTGAGACCTGCACGGCACAGCAGCCACACGCTGTCACTTAGGTCTGGGTCCAGGATCAGACAAGCGGGCTCTCCATCCCAGCCAGGAGCGAGCAAAGCTCCCCACACACCCACAGCTCCCACACTCCTGGATACCCCAGGAGGTGCCGTTCTCCCTCTGGGTACATTAACTAGGTGCTGGTGTCATCTCAGTCTCATGTCCAGGAGGGATTTCAGGCCAGAGAGCACAGGACATTGCTTTAGCTGCAAGGATGTGGAGCTCCTCCTGGGCTGGTACCAGTTCAGAGTGGTCCTGAACCAGCCCTCACAGTGTGTTTGTGCTGGATGGTGCAAACCAGTGCACCCCCAGTACACACCAGGCTCTGGGCACATGCTTCCACTGAGTTTCCACCGAGCTTCTCCATGTTCCTATGGCCAGGGAAGCTGCACCCCGGTGTTTGCCTCCTCTGCCAACACCAGCCACACTGCTGGCATCACTGGCATGCCAGCCCCCCTGCTTCTGGGGCAGCAGAGAACTGACAGAGCAGCAAATGCTCGAACCTGAAGCCCAAGAAGCTGGTGGATGCCAGCCAAGACCACGGATGTTTTACCAGGGAGCATCTTCTTGTCTCTCTCCTCTCTCCACAGGGGAGCACACTGTGAACGCCAAATCAGGGCTGAGCACGACAGTGCCTCCAGCTCCAAAGGAGATCAGTGCTAGGACTGAGTGTGGGGCAGAGACCGCCCCAGCAAAGCCAGCTGACATGAGTTCATTGAGGGAGAGAAGATTTAGACTCATTTCCTCCTGCCAGCCTCTCTCCCCTGTAACAGCTCGAACGAGCTCTGTGGAACAGCAGCTGGTACTTGGAGATAAACACTAACAGAGGCTCAGCCTGGCTGCCCAGCCCTGGACAGCTTCGGAGGCTGCCAGGAGGACAGAGGATGATGCAGCTCTGGCAGCTGTGTTCCTTGTGAGACCAGGGTCACGGGCTGCTGTGGAGACCACTTCCAAGTTCTCAGGTCACACGGACAGCCCTGAGCCCAGGAATACCGATGTGCTCCCTCTTCTCACCCTTACCGATGCCGGACGCTGCATCCCAAGGCACAAAAAACTTTGGCACGGTATCAGCAGAGGCATGAGGACTGCCACGGCTCCTTCCCGTTCCTGGAACGGGGCTCCCACCACGGGCATCCCCAGGCAGAAGATGTGTCCCGGCAGCATTGCTCCCGCTGCCTCCGAGCGTGCCGAGCACTCCGTGGCTCTTCTCCCGCACCCTTGGCGGCGGTGGCGGCTGCAGAGAGTCCCGGGGCAGCCCCGGAGGAGCCGGCAATGCCTCCCGTGCCAGGGGAAGGGTGTCGGGGGAGACGGGGCCGTTGCCCAGTGGTGGCAGGGCAGTGCCTGCACATCCCTCCACGTGTGGGGTCACTGGCCGCTGACGAGGTTTGTTAATTAGCTCCTCTTCCAGGCTCTGCAGGCAGCGCTCCTCTTCTTCGGGTCCTGCAACATCCCCGGCGTTTTCCCACAAAAAAGCACTAGGAAAGGGTGTCAGTGTTCCATAGCACGAAATGCACTCCTCCCTGTTAGAGATCCAGGAGGCAGGTAACGATACCGCAATCCCCAAAAGCGCTCCGATTTACTGCCCCCACAGATGACCCAGCGTTTCCTTCTCCTGCCAGGATCATCCCTCCTAGAAGTGCGGTGTTGCAGTCCGTGTCCGGGGACCGGCGGGGCACGGGCAGGATGCGGGCACTGCGTGCCCCGAGGGTGGAGCGGAGCGGAGCGGAGCTGCCGCCGCGCTCCCACCCCGCGGGACGGTTCCGCCGGTGCATCCACCGCACCGATCGCCGGCTCAAACTCCGCGCCCCGCCCGCAGCCGCGCCGCCCCCGCCCGCTCCGGCCCCGGGGTCCCGGGCGGCGGCTGGGGCAGGGCTGTGGCCCCGGGAGGGCTGCGGGGTGCCCCAGGGGCCGCGGCCGCTCCCGGCGCCCGTCGCCGCAGCCCGGCCCCGGCGTGGCGGGGCAGGCGTAGGCGTGTCCGTCTCCGCGCCGGTGCCCGCGCCTGGTCCCGCCCGGCGGCGCGCAGCCCCGAGCCCGGCGCGGCGGGGGGCGGCCCGGCCGCACGTCTGCGCGGCGGCGGCGGTCGGGCGGGCGGGCGGCTGCGGCTCAGCCGTGCGTGCGGCGGGGCGGGGAGGGCCCGGCTGCTCCAGCCCGCCCCGGCGCGGCGCGGCGCGGGGGAGGCGGCGGCTGCTCCATGCGGCAGCGAGCGGCGCGGCTGCCCGCGGCCGGGGCCGGGGCCGGGGCCGGGCGGAGGCCGGCGGCGCGGAGGATGGGCGCAGCTGCCGCCGCCGCGGAGGGCCGAGCCGCGGGCGCCGCGCTCCCCGCTCTGCCCCGCCGCAGCGCCCGCCGCCGCGGCTGCTCCGCCTGAGCGCGCCCGGCGCGGAGCGGCGCGGAGCCGCATGGCCCTGCCGCCGGCCGCCCCGCGCTAGCGGCACCCGCACCCGGGAGGCGCCGGCCCGGCGGCGGGGCTGCCCGCGCCTCGGCCGCGTCCGTCTGTCCATCCGTCCGTCCGTCCAGCGCAGCGCCCGGCGCGCAGGATCCCGCAGCGGGGTGCGGAGCGGCAGCGCTTGGCGAGGATTAACCTGGCGCAGGTACGCGACAAGGTCAGCGCCGGCGGGAGCAGAGCGGGGCGGGCTGCCCCGGTGCGGGGCGATGCGGGCGGGCTGATGCGGGCGGGTTGTCCCGCGCCTCCCGCCCCCGCCGCGCGTGTGTGCATGTGCCGCCGCCCGCCCCAGCCGCCGCGTGGGGCCGTCCCCGGGCCGCCGTGCCCGTCCCGGCCGCGGGCAGCTCCGCCGCGGAGCCGCGGTAGGATGCGGGGGGTGAGCGCCGGCTCGGGGCGGAGCGGCGGGCAGCCCGCCTGCCGCCAGCGCCCGCAGCCCGCCGGGGCCCGGCCGCGGCCGCACCCGCAGGGGACGCGCTCCGGCCGCCGCCCGTCCCCGGAGGCACCAGGTAACGCGAGGGGAGTCGCGCCCGGCACATCTGCATTGCACCGCGGTACCGGCCCAGGGGACGGGGCGGGAGGCGGGGGGGAGGGTGAGGGGCGGCCCGGCCGGTGCCGAACGTCCCGGTCAGGACGACCCCAGGGCGCGGCGGGGGCGCCGGGACGACGCCCTTCCCGGGAGGGCGGCGGCCGCGGGAAGCGCGGAGCGGCGGGGCGGGTGCCCCGCGGACGGGCCGGGCCGGGCCGGGCCTGGCCGCGCTGCCGCCGCTGCCCGCGGGACGGCGCCGGCGGCCGCCCGTGCTGGGCTGGGCTGGGCTGGGGATGCTGCGGGGCCGGAGATGCTGCCAGGCTGCGATGCTGCGGGGCCGCCCGTGCCGCGGCCGCCGCCCCCTCCGCGCCGCGCTGCCGCTGCCGCCGCCGCCCGGTTACCGGCACCGCTGGCGCTGCGGCGCTGCCCGAGCGGGCGGAGGCGCCGCTGTTCGCGGAGCCATCCCGGGGCGCTCTCGAGGGGTGCGGGGCTCTGCCGGCGGGCGCCGGAACCCCGCGGCTCCCCCGCCCCAGTCCTCCCGCCCCGTCCCACCGCCCCTGGCCGCCACACGCGCCCCGCTCTCCCCGTGGCTCTGTCCCCAGGGCCGCCGCGGTCCCCTGCGTCCCGGGATGCGGCTGCGCCCCACTCTTCTCCGTCCCCTCCGCCCCCTCCGTGGCGAACGCCGCCGTGTGCGGGAGAAGGAATGTAGGACAGAATGGCCCTTCCCCGCCGGAAGGTTCCCGTTGGGGAGATGGCAGAGCAGCGGCGGAGAAGCCGGCGGAGCCTCGCAGCCATGTTGGTGTCGGAGCATCAGCCCTCGCGGCTCCGGGAGCCCGGCTGCCGTGCGGGAACCGGCATGTCTGAGCCAGGTGCACTGGCCTCTTCCCGGGCTGCTCCTTCCCAGCATGGACCGGGGAACACCGGCTCTGCGGCTCCTCTGCATCCTGGGACAGCACCTCTTCCCTTCCTCCCTTCCAGTCTGTTGCATCTCCGGGGCACTCATTATGTTTGTGTGTGTGGAACGGAGGCATGTGTTGGTTCCAGCTGTGGTCATGAACTCGGCCTCAGCAGTCCTGCAGACCAGGGATGGGACAGCAGGCGCCCCCAGCCAAGCCCAGCCCCGTGTGGCCTTTGGCTGAGTGCCGTGGAACTGGCCAGGCTGGGTGTCCCTGCCCTTGGCCATCGCGCTGTCGTGCTGGTGATCCTCCCCACCCACGCTTCCATTTCGCATGTTCCTGAGTGACACGTGGCGTCAGCTCGTTCCTTCTGAGCATCCTCGGGCGAGCCTGCGTGTGCAGGGCTGCTCAGGCCGGCACAGCCAGCCAGCCCGCTGGCGAGGCGAGGTGGATCCATGCTGGAATTGAAGCCTCTTTGGTTCCAGCTGTGCCTCTGCAGATGGAGGGTCTGGGCTGGCCCTGGCAGCAGCGATCCCGGCCGTGGCTGTGTCCAGGAGCATGGGGCAGTGCTGCCCAGATGGACTGTGTGTGCTGGCTCTGGTCTGTCCTGGTGTGCAGGATTGCATCCCAGCTGCCTGGAGCTGGGTGCTCGGGGCTGTGTGTGCTGCCGAGGGCTCCAGGTGGGCACCCTGGTCCTGTGTACAGCCACCCCTTGGAGCTGGCCTGTGGGCTCTGTGGTATTCCAGAGTCAGTCCTGGCAGGGAGAGGTGTGCCAGGCCTGGCAATTCCACTGCTGATCTGGGAGTCAGGTTTGGTTTTGCACAAGCAGCCGTAGCAGAAACTGAGTGTTCTCAGTGCCCAACACCTTCCCAATCCACGCTGCTAAATATATACTGTACTCAAGGGATTATGCATTTGTTTAAATGCATAATAAATGTGTTTAAATGCGTAAGGCTGGATCATAATGCACACCAGAGCTTGCCAGTTTGGCCTCCAGTTACAATCCTCTCTAAGATACATCTCCTGGCATATTACCTCATCTTTCTGCTTTCAGAAAGAGCAGTTCTTGGTTTTATCATGGCAGGGCAGTCAGTGGAAGCAAATCCTGGATAAGTCAGGTACCCAGTGCAAGTTAAAGCTGAACTAGTTCTCCTGTTCAGCAGACACTTCCAGGTGCAGGAGGAGACTTGAGACTGACCCATTCCACCAAAGACATGTGGCTGCAGAAGTGGCCTCCAGATTGTCCTATCCCAGTGAGAGCCGGTGGGCTGAGTGCTCGTGTCATCCTTACAGCCAAGAGAGGCTGCACTCACTGCAGCTCTGCTCAGGATGGTGCCCCAGGGGCTTGGTTTGAATTTTTCATGCAGGTCTGTTGTCTGGAGAGGCTCCTGTTGGCCACTGAAGGTGTGAGTGGGGCCAGGGGGAGGAGGCTGAGAGGTGCCTCCCAGCCCAGGATCTGGGCTGGCTGGGAATGTGGGGAACCCAAGAAGAGATGTGGCTGAGCAGCATGGCAAGGAAAAAACAGATCTTCCTCGATTTTCTGAGAAAGATTGGAGGGGATGGGAAGGCGGGTGCATCGGGAAGGATGGCTGTGGCACACTGGGTAGGTGGAGCATCCCCAGGTGCCTGGAGGGCCTGTCCCTCCTCTGGGGCACGTGGGGGTAGTTCAGAGGCTGGAGAGCTAATGGCTTTGCACTGCTGATCGATCCTGCCTGTGCTTTCAGATGTGGTGAGGCTGGGTTTTATGGAGCAATCTTTGCATATTCCCTGCACAAGCAGCTGGGCCGAGCGCCGCTCTAATGGCCTCGCTATTAGCGGGCTCAGAACCCGAGCCAGACTGAAAAGGCTGTGTAAGTGCTGCTCAAGCGTTTTGGGCCAGGCATATTCCATGCATTAGGGAAGATTTGTACTCTTTGGACCAGACATCACTGACTGTTGTCTATTTATACGCATCTAAATATATCCTCTGCAGTCTTCAGACTTTTCTAGCTAGTAGTAAAATTACTTTTCAATATCATGCTATTAAACCATGCTTGCTGACACCATCTGATGAAGTTTGTGCTAGGAGAGGCTTATGTGCGTGTATTTGTTTTAAATAAAAACTATTCTTGAGGTAGTTACCTAAAATGCTTTGGAAACAAAAGCTTGTTGTCTGTGTGGCTGGGTAGCAGGGAGAAATGTGGTCAAACAGGAGCAGTGCTTGGAGACATGCTCAAGCCTGGGAAACCAAATCCAAACGTTATCCAAAATATAAGGTTTTGTTGCTGAAGAGTGAACCATTCTTTCTAGAAAGTTTGTATCAAATAATCATGCACTTTGCAGCAAAATAGAAACATTTGCTACAAATTAGTCAGATATACCTTCTGGTACTCCAGAGTTTGCGATGCCATTCTGAAAACAAAATGACAAATCTGGAAGCAAGGTAGGTTATGGAATTCCTCTGCAGTGCCCAGATCCAGGCTGTGGAGGGTTGGAGGGTGTTCCCTCGGAGCCCTGCTGCAGGCCTGGGTCTGTGTCCTGGGTGCAGATCTCTGGAGCTGCTGTGGGTCTCAGTGGGGCTCCCGGGGAGGGTGCAGACCCCGGCTGTGTCCCCAGTAGCCCATGGGCTTGCTGGCTGGGTGCTGGTGACAGGCGTGGCTGGCTGATGCCTGCAGCCTGACATGGAACAGTGATGGCCATCGTTTTGTTTTCTGTGGCAGCTCTTGCTGTCGGTTCTCTGAGAGCTAATAGGCTGCAGAGGAAGGGAAAGGGGTTGGTATTCACAGGGGAGCAGGTGAGATGAGGAGAGGGGACAGGCCTCTTGCAGAGGGCCCTGGCCCTGAGCCCCTGGAACCAAAGACAAGTTCTGGTCCCCCAGGCACCCCAGGTCCCTTGGCTGGGCCTCTGGGCTGCACGAGCCAGAGGTCTGTGGTGTGGTGACATGCTGTGGTGCCAGGAGCCATGTCCTGCCCTGTGGGTGAGGGTGTCTGAGGGCTCCCTGCCTGTGTGCCCCATCCTGCCTGTCTCACTGGCCACTGAGGCACAGGCTGGGCACACCATGAATGCTGCCTGAGGTGTCTGAGGGCTCCCTGCCCGCGTGCCCCATCTCACCTGGCCACTGAGGCACAGGCTGGGCACACCATGCCCTGAGCTGGGCAGCAGCTTCTGTGTTTCCATGGGATAAATGGCTGTACAAGTCCTATTTGTTTCGAGCAGGCTGGATGATGCAGAAGGTGGTTTGTCAAGCTGAGGCCATGATGGGAGCCTTGGTGGGTACCTCTAATTGTGTAGGACGTGGCCTCAGAGTATTTGAGCCAGTTCCCAATGCTGCAGAGCTCATGTCCAATGCTGTGGTTTTGAGTTTGCTCTTGTAGATGAAGCTTCTCCCCAGGAACTGTCTCCTGGCAAAACATTTCCATGAAAACATATGATTAGGTAGCTTTGCTTTAAAGTGGAATATCTTTTTTCCCTTGAAGTTTTTATTTAGGCTTCTCTGTCAAGATCGTGTTGGAATTCTTTTGGATTGCAGACAGATAAAACTCTTCAGTTTTTGTTGCCTCAGCATTGTTTCATTGCCAGAGAGCTGCTATTCCCTGCGTATTTATTTCCAATTATTTATGCTTCCTGGTCTCTGTAGTTGGCCATGGGGGATGGAGAAGCAGGAGCCCACCAGGGTGAGCTGTGACAGCTCTGTGAGTCCTGCAGCAGGACTCAGCAGCTGTGGGACAGCAGGTGTACAAGGAAAGCACAAACAAAGAGGAAAAGGCACGGTGGAGAAAGCCACACTGAGAGGAATCCCCAGGATGTGTTCTTAGTCCCCTAGTGCTGCTGATCCTGGGACTGGGATGGGATTGCCTTAGCACCACTGGGGAGTCACGCAGAGACGTTCTGCTGCACATGGGTGAGGTGCTAGTTCTCTGTGCTTAAGCCAGGCTTCAGAGTTTGCCTGGGATGGGAAATGCCCAGCACAGGCAGGCAGGTGCTGTGGGCACAGGCAGGCAGGTATCACTGGCCCAGCAGGCAGGTGCCATGGGCACAGGCAGGAAACACTGGCACAGGCAGGAATCACTGGCACAGGCAGGAACACTGGCACAGGCAGGAATCACTGGCACAGGCAGGTGCTGTGGGCACAGGCAGGAATCACTGGCACAGGCAGGAATCACTGGCACAGGCAGGAAACACTGGCACAGGCAGGAATCACTGGCACAGGCAGGAACACTGGCACAGGCAGGTGCCATGGGCACAGGCAGGTGCCATGGGCACAGGCAGGAATCACTGGCACAGGCAGGAATCACTGGCACAGGCAGGTGCCATGGGCACAGGCAGGAATCACTGGCACAGGCAGGAATCCCTGGCACAGGCAGGTGCCATGGGCACAGGCAGGAATCACTGGCACTGCAGGGGCTCTGGGAGCTGTGTCGTTGCCGTTTTCTCCAACGTGCTGTGCAAGCCCTGATGTAAGGCTCCTGATAGGGCCCGTGGGAGCGGGTCTGAGTAAGGCGAGCGGGATTTGTCGCCCTGTCAGCCGTGAGTCAGTGCTGCTGCTGCCGGTACGTGGTGTTTCACACACAGGAGCTCTGCTGCCGGCTGCGCTGCGTGAGCCGCTGCTGCTGCTGCTGCTGCCAGAGCCGTGCGCTGCCGTGGGCAGGCTGGGCAGGCTGGGTGTCACTGTGCTGTGGGCAGGCTGGGTGTCACTGTGCTGTGGGCACCATTGGTGTCACTGTGCCGTGGGCAGGCTGGGTGTCACTGTGCTGTGGGCACCATTGGTGTCACTGTGCCGTGGGCAGGCTGGGTGTCACTGTGCTGTGGGCTGGTTTGGTGTCACTGTGCCGTGGGCAGGCTGGGTGTCACTGTGCCGTGGGCAGGCTGGGCAGGCTGGGTGTCACTGTGCCGTGGGCAGGCTGGGTGTCACTGTGCTGTGGGCTGGTTTGGTGTCACTGTGCCGTGGGCAGGCTGGGTGTCACTGTGCCGTGGGCAGGCTGGGCAGGCTGGGTGTCACTGTGCCGTGGGCAGGCTGGGTGTCACTGTGCTGTGGGCAGGTTTGGTGTCACTGTGCTGTGGGCACCATTGGTGTCACTGTGCTGTGGGCAGGTTTGGTGTCACTGTGCTGTGGGCTGGTTTGGTGTCACTGTGCCGTGGGCAGGCTGGGCAGGCTGGGTGTCACTGTGCTGTGGGCACCTTTGGTGTCACTGTGCCATGGGCAGGCTGGGTGTCACTGTGCTGTGGGCAGGCTGGGTGTCACTGTGCCGGGGGCAGCTTTGGTGTCACTGTGCCGGGGGCAGCTTTGGTGTCACTGTGCCGTGGGCACCTTGGGTGTCACTGTGCTGTGGGCAGCTTTGGTGTCACTGTGCCATGGGCAGGCTGGGTGTCACTGTGCTGTGGGCACCATTGGTGTCACTGTGCTGTGGGCAGGCTGGGTGTCACTGTGCTGTGAGCACCATTGGTGTCACTGTGCTGTGGGCAGGCTGGGTGTCACTGTGCTGTGGGCACCATTGGTGTCACAGGCACAGGCAGGGAGGGCTCTGCACACCGACAGTACCATGGGCAGGAGAGCACCATGGCCCTGAATGCCACACCTGAGCCTGGGCGAGCTGAGCATCTTTCAGCTATGGTGTAAAGAACCAGGATAACAGCACCAGCCCCAGTCTAGGCTCCAGTGCTGCTATGGTGTAAAGAACCAGGATAACAGCACCAGCCCCAGTCTAGGCTCCAGTGCTGCTATGGTGTAAAGAACCAGGATAACAGCACCAGCCCCAGTCTAGGCTCCAGTGCTGCTATGGTGTAAAGAACCAGGATAAGAGCACCAGCCCCAGTCTAGGCTCCAGTGCTGCCCAGCCGCAGGGCGTCCCAGCAGGCCCTGTGCAGGGGTCCTTGGCATGGCTGTGCTGGGTTGGAGATGTGCTGCAAGTGCCTCCAGGTGACCCCCTGTCCTCATAGTGTGGGTCTGGTAATGTTCAGGCCCCATATGCTGTGCTGAGGACCAGGGATGGGGATGAATATGGAGACAATCGGCCACCCTGGTGACATGTGGCCTCACAGGCTCAGCCAGCAGAGCACCTGCATGGGGACTCTTTTGTGGGCTAGTTGTCCCTTGCTGCCCTGGCATGTTGGGCCACTGAACACAGATGTGTCCTTGTCCCCAAGCACATGGCAAGGATTGCATTTAAGTGTGCAGCCCCCCTTCTAGTACTCCACGTTCCTTGCACAGACCCCCCTGCTCATCTGCAGGTGGATCCTCCAGGTGTCCCACATGCACCCCCCTCTCTGCATTCCCCCTTTGGGGAGCAGTGAGGATCCCTCCATCAGGGTCTGAGTCCTGATGTGGCTGAAATGAGAGGTTGCCTCCCGAGGGCTGGCATTCCTGTTGTGTTCATTATTGCCCTGAGCTGGACACACCAAGCATGTGTTGTTTAAGAAGCCTTCTGCAAACGTGCAGCTTCTGTGGATTGAAGCAATCCCCTGTCCTTGCCTGCCCTAGAAGGGAAACATGATAAATGCTGTGGAAAAAGGCATGGTAGGTCAGGGTGGGTGGTGGCAGCTGCTGTTACTGCCAGATGAGGACTCTGTAATTTCTAAGGGAACAGGTGAGGACAGTGGTGTTTAAATGAGCATTGTGCTGTGTGTCCAGGTGGGTGCCAGCAGAGCTGCCCAGGTGAGTGCCCTGTGATTGTGGCACTGGGTGCTCCAGCAGCTCTGTTCAGCCCTGCCATGCTCCACCAGCTCTGCCAGGGCCTCCTGTGGTGTCACCAACAGGCACAAAGGGCTCACTGAGTGAGCTTCATTTCTTCTAAGGAGCATTAAAGAAGCCAATCAATGTACAGAGAGTGTGACTGCACTTAAATTCCATCCGGAAAGTTATAACAGTAAATAAAGAACAGTAACGAGGAGTGGAATTGTGTGGCCAGAAGGATGCGAGACTTGGAATGCTGGGGAGAGGCTGGACTTGCTCCTTGCCTTCTGGAATTTGGGTTTAGATGTTAATAAGATATCCAAATGGTTCCCCAGTGGTCAGTAATGCGTCCCTGGTTTGTACTGGGGATGTGAGGAGACGGGAAGGCTAAAGGAGGAGAGTGAAGGACAGCAGTATTACAGCTACCCCACACGGGTCAGAGGAATCAGTGCTACTCCAGGGGCACCACACGGTGATGCCAGGCACAGAAAATCTAACCCAAGCATCTGGGGAGCAGCACACACGTCTGGCAATCTGGGTGTCCCTGTAGGGACAGCGTAGAGCATGCGGGTCCCAGCTGCACTCCGTGCCCCATGCTCGGTGCCCTCCATGCTGCTGGTGTGGCCAGCAGTGCTGTGTCTCTGTGCCCTCCCCTGTGGCTGGCATGTGTCCGTGCCCTGTTCCATCCTTGCCCTGTGTCTCTGTGCCCTCCCCTGTGGCTGGCATGTGTCCGTGCCCTGTTCCATCCTTGCCCTGCCCTGTGTCTCTGTGCCCTCCCCTGTGGCCAGCATGTGTCTGTGCCCTGTTCCATCCTTGCCCTCAGCATGGCCAGCAGTGCCAGCTGGAGCAGCAGGGATGGTGGTTCTGGTGCTGGAGTGGATTTTGTACAGCAGAGGCTTGGTCCTGAGCAGGGGTGTGTGTCCATGAGGCCTCATGGAGCAGATACCTGTCTCCTGCAGAGTGTAGTTACCCTCTGCCAAGGCTTTTGAAGTGTGCTGACTGTCACAGATATGGTTTTGGTTTACATCTGCAGCAGTAAGTTGTGTGAGGCAGCAGAAGGGGATTTCTAGGGTGGGAGGATGGACGAGGAGGAGCCCCATGCCCTCCGTGTGTGTCAGGGCACTCAGGTGGCACTGTGTGGGCAAGGCCCGGTGAGTTGAGTGTGGATGGGGGCTGGAGGCACTGGGGGGGCTGCAGTGCTCCCTGCCCACGATGCTGTGCCTGGAAGGGGCACTGGCAGGGGTCACCCTGCACCCTGCACACTGGGGTGGGCAGCAGGGCTGGGGGCTGGAAGGACAGGGTCTGACTGCCAGCTACTGGTACTGCTGCTGGTGGTGCTGGTGGCAGCTGCACAGCCTCAGGAGCAGTGCTGGGTGTGGGGAGAGCAGAGTGCTGGCTCAGCTCCCTTCCCAGCTCAGCCCAGAGCCGACTGCTGGCATATGACACTCGTTATCTCTCCAGCTCAGAAACGCAGTGCTCAGGGCATCCTGATGGATTTGTGACACTTCCCATGGGACTCTGTGCTCATAAACCAATTAAAGGATTACATCCTTGTAATGTGGAGAGTATTCTTTGTTTATTAAGTAATGCAGGTGTAATTCAATTACTGACAGGCTGACCTGCTGATGTCAGATGTGGATGCCAGGCAGGTTGGCCTCAAGCTCTGCCCCCCCAGATGGGAGCAGCAGGAGCTGAGGGGAGCAGCTGCCCCTGCGCCCAACAGGAGCCATGGGAGTTTTTGATGGCTTTTGCTGATGTGTTTCCGTTACAGAGTCACAGAGTCCTAGAATTGTTTAGGTTAGAAGGGACCTTATGGCTCATTCTACCCCCTGCCATTCCATCCCCTTCCACCATCCCAGGCTGCTCCAAGGCCACTCCAGCCTGGCCTGGGGCACTGCCAGGGATCCAGGGGCAGCCACAGCTGCTCTGGGAACCTGTGCCAGGGCCTGCCCACCCTCATAGGGAGGAAGTTCTTCCGTAAAAATGAAATGGTTTATTATGATAAGGTGGTTTCAGGCTGGGCTGAGTGTTTACTGTTTGTCGTGGCTCAGGAAGCCCTGTGTCACCAAACGGTGTCCAAGGCACAGCCTGTGTCCCCGTGCCTCCCTCTGGGTGGCTGTGGGTAGCTGCAGTGCCCTGCCTGGCCCCAGCTCAGGCTCTGCCATGTGCTGCTCCCTGTTCCTGCAGCAGCCTGGGCTGCACGAGTGCCTTGGGCTGCAGGGGTGAAGTGTCTGCTCCTCTGGTGAGGCCCTCAGTGATGAGGGTCCTGTCCCCATGGAGATCCCTCTGCTCCTCTGGTGAGGTCCTGTCCCCAGGGAGATCCCTCTGCTCCTTTGGTGAGGCCCTCAGTGCTGAGGGTCCTGTCCCCAGGGAGATCCCTCTGCCCTGGGCCCTGTGAGGCCCTCAGTGCTGAGGGTCCTGTCCCCAGGGAGATCCCTCTGCTCCTCTGGTGAGGCCCTCAGTGCTGAGGGTCCTGTCCCCAGGGAGATCCCTCTGCTCCTCTGGTGAGGTCCTGTCCCCAGGGAGATCCCTCTGCTCCTTTGGTGAGGCCCTCAGTGCTGAGGGTCCTGTCCCCAGGGAGATCCCTCTGCCCTGGGCCCTGTGAGGCCCTCAGTGCTGAGGGTCCTGTCCCCAGGGAGATCCCTCTGCTCCTCTGGTGAGGCCCTCAGTGCTGAGGGTCCTGTCCCCAGGGAGATCCCTCTGCTCTGCTCCTCTGGTGAGGCCCTCAGTGCTGAGGGTCCTGTCCCCATGGAGATCCCTCTGCCCTGGGCCCTGTGAGGCCCTCAGTGCTGAGGGTCCTGTCCCCAGGGAGATCCCTCTGCTCTGCTCCTCTGGTGAGGTCCTCAGTGCTGAGGGTCCTGTCCCCAGGGAGATCCCTCTGCTCCTCTGGTGAGGTCCTGTCCCCAGGGAGATCCCTCTGCTCTGCTCCTCTGGTGAGGTCCTCAGTGCTGAGGGCCCTGTCCCCAGGGAGATCCCTCTGCTCTGGGCCCTGGGACAGCCCAGGGCAGGCAGAGGGCTCCAGGTGTTTTTCCCCCTGGAAAGACGAGGTCAGGGCTGGTGGGTGACTTGTGCTGCCTTGGCACAGGCTGGGCACCTGTCTGCCAGGAGAGATGGGCAGGAACAGAAGTGTAACACACCCTGTACAGCAGTGCAGGAGTGACTCTGGAGTAGAACAGGACCGATTCTGCAGATTTGGAGAATAAATTAAAGTTCATATCTCAGTAAGGGGTGGTTTGCTCCTTGGTAAGAGACAGTGGAACTCGGACAGCACGGCACCAGTGTGTGGCTGGGAACAACCGGGTGCAAGAGGTGTTTCCAGACTACCAGACCTTTCCAGAAAGATCAGTATGTTTCAGTGTCCTGAATAATAAATGCTGGTCAGAAGCCTGCTCTGGTTTTCTATGCAATCTTAGGACAGAATTGCACTTAGTTTGCAGCACATATCAAGCAAAACTTTAAGTGTCGAATGCAAATATAATGTGGAAAAGGAGGTCTGCACATGTGTGAGCTAATAAAGGCACAATAGCAGCTGATGTAGCCTGGCACTGCTGGAGGAACACAAGCACCTGACAGCAGAATTATCTCTGAGGACCGCAGACTGACTTGTAAACTGTGGAATAAATTGCTCTTATTTTGTAGCATTTATGTGCTCAGCTGCACTTCACAGGGTTTTGCCTGTCTGGCAATTCCTGTTTGTCAGGTGGAAACCCTGGGCTGCTGGGGTCTGGCAGCCAGTGAGCTCTGAGCTGGGCAGAGGGCACAGCCTGGCAGAGAACTCCTTCCCTGACAGAAATGCCAGGTAGAGGGGCCAGGAGGGTGACCTTGGCGGCAGGGCAGAGAGGCTGAGGGTGCTGCAGAGGGGGAGCTGCAGTGGAGGCCCCAGCCCTGAGCAGAGGGTTCTTGCCCTCTTGGGCAGTGGCACTGAGGCGGCACAGGCTGCCTGCAGCACGGTGCTGCTCCTGGGGCTGCCCCTGCCTGTCTGTGACACTGTGAGACCTCTCAGGTGCTGCTTCTGTCACTGCAGCTCCAGCAGCTCCTTCCAATCCTTCCAAAATGACAGGATGTGGATTGCTGTTCTTGGTGGACAGCAGTGGCAGCTCAGGATCTCCGTGCCCAGTGCCAGGCTGGCAGCTCTGTGTGCCCAGTGCCAGGCTGGCAGCTCCCTGTGCCCAGTGCCAGGCTGGCAGCTCTCCTGCCACGCTCAGGCTGACAGTGATCCTCTCTCCTGACGTGTTTCCTGTTCCTGTCCTGGTGCCAGGACAGTGCCAGGCTGCTCCCTGTGCCCTGCTCTGCTCCCAGGGATGGCATGCCAGCCCCAGGGGTTTGTGCTCTGGCACAGCTGGGTTGTGTGGCTGGGGGAGGCAGTTTTGGTCCTTCAGAGCATCAGTTTGTGTTGATGCACAGACCCTGTTTCCTGCTGGGTTTAAGTGCAGGTTTGGCACCTCTGGGCAGGCAGGAGCAGCAGTCCCTGCCATGCTCCCTGCTCCTGAGGTCAGCATCACAGAGCAGGATGGAGTCCATGGGTTGGAGAGATGGGAGGGGACAGATTACTGCTCAGTGAAGGGGAAGGAGGCACCAGGGGATGTCCAGTCCCAGCACATGAACACAGTGATGGAAACACCACCTGCCCACGTCTCTGCTGACTTGGAGCTGGTGCAGACCCGTGCAGGTGTTGGCTTCCTCTGCACGGTTTGGGGTGACCTGTGCTCCTGGGGCTGGGCAGGGCTGAGGGGCAGGTTCAGCAGGAGCTGGGCCTGTGCTGATGGATGGGGCAGGCTCCCAGCAAACGGGGAGGAGGAGGAGGAGGAGGAGGAGGAGGAGGCACCCGTGCAGTGGTGCTGGGGCTGTGGGCAGGAGAAGGAGGGCTGTAGTGCTGGGTGGGCACAGTGCTGGGGACAATGTGCTCCTGTGTCCCTGTCCTGCCCATGCTGGTCATGGAATGAGTCCTGCAGCAAACTCCAGTTTGTCAGACTGATGCCAAGATGATTTTTTGCCTTTTCTTTTCTATACCTTTTCTATGACTTTTATGTACCCTCAGTATTCTTAGCATGCATGCTTGTAATTCCTTAAGTCTGATAACTTAGCATAGTCCTGGTGATCTGTTAAGCCAGGAGACCCAACATCCTAAAGGCCTCCTGGTAAACCCTACGCTATCTTGGGAAACCAAGGTCCCCTCTAGAAGATATGCTGTGAATTGGAGATCTGGCCCATCCAGGGGGGAATTCCACAGATGGGGGAATGTCAGGCCATTCATCCAGGCCTCCCACTGGGCATCCTTGTTAGATATGCTCATTTGTAAGGTCTGTAAATGGCACGTGTGACCCATGGTGTGCGTGCATTGTGGTGCGTTCCACCTTGGTGCAGTGGTGCACCAGTAGGGGTCCTCATTAAAAAACTGAGGTGAAAACCCCTTATCCCTTAACCGGATGTGGCTCTCAAATATTTAAAACCAGGGAGAGGCATCAGGACCTCCTTGCTGGTGTCAGTGCCCGTGTCACACAGAGGGTTTGTCACACTCTGTCAGTGTGTCCCCAGGGTCATCACAGGGCACAGAGCTGGTGGCTGGAGCCTCTGCTCTGGCTGTGGGCTGGGCTGCTGTCTGTCAGCCTTGGTCATGGGGACACCAGCCTTCCAAACAGGATCACTTGGCTGTGCAAAAACTCTGTCTCAGTGTAACTCCAGCTGTGCCCTGGTGGTGCATGCTGGAGTGCCCAGGTGTGGTAAGGAGATTGCAGAAGTGGCTCTGACACTGGGGAGTGCTTACAAGAGGACAGCTGAGTCTCACTCAGGTGGTGTGGAGAACAGGCTGCCTGGGAGTGAGGAGATCCTGCTGCAGGAGATCCTTCTCTAGGAGACCCTGCTCTGGGGGATCTGGGCATTGGTTTGTTTCCCTCTGTGTGAGTTTAACTGATGGCACTTTCCCTAATTACCATGGGTGAGGTAGTGGGGCTTGTCCTGTCCCTTCCCAGTGGTGTGAGCTGTCCTGTGCAGTGGACAGGCTGTGTACAGAGCTGCTGCACAGGAACCCAGTGTCCCCACGTCCTCCCTCAGTGCCAGAGCCAGCAGAGGAGCTGTTCTTGTGACTGGCACTGCCCCAGTCTGTGACCGTGTTCACAGGGGTCTCAGGGTGGGGGAAGAGATGAGGATCTGACTCCATGTTTCACAAGGCTGATTTATTATTTTATGATATATATTACATTAAAACTATACTAAAAGAGTAGAAGAAAGGATTTCATCAGAAGGCTGGCTAAGAATAGAATAGCAAGGAATGATAACAAAGGCTTGTGTCTAGGCTCTCTGTCTGACCCATCTGGGCTGTGATTGGTCATTAATTAGAAACAACCACATGAGCCCAATCCCAGCTGCACCTGTTGCATTCCACAGCAGCAGATAACCATTGGTTACATTTTGTTCCTGAGGCCTCTCAGCTTCTCAGGAGGAAAAATCCTAAGGAAAGGATTTTCCATAAAAGATGTCTGCGACACCAGTGCCCTGGAGTTGGAGGTGTTGCTTCCTTCCTCTCCCCCAGCCCAGAGCAGGATCCCATGCCTTAGGACCTCTCTCCTGAGGCTCTGTGTCTCCTGGGCACTGCTCCTGGCAGCTCCCCTGTGCTGGCTCTGACACAGCCTCCTGGGGTCTGTGTTCCTCCCAGCAGCTCCTGGGGGGTCTTGCTGGGGTTTTGGCAAACGTGGACCCGATGGTGATGCTTCCTCTGGTCACTGTCACTCTGAGAGTGGCAGCCTCATGCCAGGATGTTTTACTTGGGCAAATTTGCCCCCAGCAGCCTGATCAAGGGGAAGGTGTCTCTGCCCATGTCAGGAGGTGGAACAGGAGGGTCTCCAAGGTCCCTCCCAACTCACACCATTCTGGGATTCTGTGCTCTCCCAGAAGATCCACAGTCCTGTTCACGGGAGCTGTGTAAGGTCACTGTGCCCACAGAACCAGCAGTGCTGGAGCTGCTGACTGATGAAAGGGCTTGGAAATGAGCCAATGCTGTGAGCAGGATTGGAAGTGCTGCCCAGGGCATCATTCTGCTCTGCTCTGTCCCCTTGCTGGGACA
This sequence comes from Molothrus aeneus, assembly GCF_037042795.1. Taxonomy (NCBI): domain Eukaryota; kingdom Metazoa; phylum Chordata; class Aves; order Passeriformes; family Icteridae; genus Molothrus; species Molothrus aeneus. Next base: position 63,227,304 of record NC_089651.1, on the reverse strand, counting down.
CTGAAGTAATTGAGTTTTCTCCAGCTCCCCCACCTCATTCTTAATTACAACAGTGAACAAGAGGGCCAGACAGCAAAAGAGATAGGCAAGGGAGAGCTTAGATAGCAAAGCTGAGAATGAAAAATAAGTTATGGATTCCTTAAAGTAAGATTTTTTTTTTCCAGTGAAAGATTTTATTATTAAAAGAGATTCAATTGGCATTGGATCTCTGCAACAGAAATTAAGTGCATGCAAAAGAATTTGTGTATCTCAGGAATCTCCAGTACAGCAGGAAGGGCATGATGCCTTTGCTTTTCTCTACTTTCTTTAATATAAGAAAACTTGAATTAAAAAATGGTGAAAAACTTCAAAAAACCAATCAGCAACAGCACAAATATTGAAATGTTGGCAGATGGCTGTGGTACTTGTCTGGCACTGGGATCTGCTCGGATGTCCCCTCACTCTGTGCCAGGACCTGCCCCTGTCCCCTCTGCTGTCACCTGTCCCCCTCCCTGGGGCCACTGGATCCGTGTTTCAGCTCAAGGCTCTGGGTGCTTCCTGAGCTGTGACCAAGGGGCAGCAAATCACCGGGGCATTGTGGAGGCAAGCTTCTCTGCTGGAACACGGCACGGTTTGGCATGCAAAGTGCCCTTCTCAGAGCTTTCCCATCTGGTGCCTTCTCCCTGTCCTTGGGCAGGTTTTGGCGTGGCCTGCCCGGCTGGGCTCCGTGGGTCCCTGGGGCGTGAGGGGCTGGGCCAGGCACCCCCAGCCTGCCTGGTTCCCTTTGGCACTGCACACACTGCTGAGCCCCTCAGCCTGGGGATTTGGGCTCTCCAGAAATAATTCTGAGGAGGAAGATGGATGGATTCTTGATCTGTTCAGAGTGAAACAGAAGTTAAAAAACTCTCAGTGGTGTTCTCTCCATCATCTCTGTGTTTGCCTCTCACTTTCTCTCATCTCCCTGTGCAAACCCAAGGAGTGTTGAGCAGCAGGAGTGCCTGGGATGGTGTTTGGGTTTTCTCTGTGCCCTCTCTCCCCTGTTCCCCTGTTCTGTTCCTTCCTGCCAGCTCAGCTGGGGCCAGGGGCTGGGCTGGGACAGGGACAGGTCACACAGACACGTTCCTGTGCCACGGAGCTGGGAGAGGGGTGTGGGAATCTGAAATGCAGGGAACTCCCAGAACTTTGTGCCTGTGAGCCAAAGCTGAGAATTAACCCCAGGATTTGGTCTGAGCCCTTGGGAAAGGCTCCCAAACTGAAGTGGCAGAAGTGAGAATGTGGATTTATAGTTTAAAGCAGAGACACACTGAGCTAAGCAAAGGACAGTTTAGAGTTCTAGAATTTAAGATAAAAAATAAAAGGAGTTCCAGAGGCAAACAAGGAGTTTAGAATGCAGCACTGTGGGTTTGTGTGCCATAACATGATTGGCTAAGACAGCTCACACTATAGCAAGGGTCCATAAGACAAAAAAATATTTAAGAATCGTGTCAAAAACATAAATATCCTTGTTGGCAGTGTTTTTTGGTCAATAACTCATTAAAAAGTCCTGTAACTGAGGGTCTTGTGACCTTCTGAGCCATGCAGTGAAGATGTGAGCTGAACTCACCCTTCCTGCCTGTGTAGAAGATAAGAAAATAAACCAAAAATAAACCACATCATCAAAACCAGCTCAGAGGTCCTGTCTCTAACCCACTCAAAACTCCCCACAAGTGAATTATCACAGATGAGGAGCAGTGATGTATTTTTAAAGAGGACATTGTTTGGAGGGCAAAGTGTCTCTCTCTCTCTGCTTTGATTTCTGGGCATAATTTGAAGTTAACTCAATTAGCTGCAGTAAAGTCATGCTGATTTACTCGAGGTAAGAGTTTGAGGTTCCTTGTTTTGTTTCTACAAGCATTTCCCTGCACAATGCTGCTCTGCCTCCTCTTGTGAGAGGGAAACTGTGTAATTCTCCTGATATTAATTAAGATAAGAGACAATTATGGCAAAATGTATTAAAAGGGAAATAAATAAGTGTAAAACATGCCCAAACTGCAGATGACAGTCCCTGGCCTGGCAGCCCAGCAGGGGCCTCTGTGGGAGCAGCTGTGGGGCTGAGGGGGGGTCTGGCTGTGGTGCCACTTGGATCCACCTGGGCTTGGTTTTCCTTCGCAAATGGTGCTGTTTGGGGAAGGCTCACACAGGAGGCCATGCAGGGAGCAGCTGTGCTGGGGGCACCATGAGCTGGAGTGGGGCTGTGCATGCCCAAGTGGGGCACCCCGTGGGCTCCATCTCCTCGAGTGCTGGGGGTGAGGAGATGCTGTGTGCCTGTGCTGTGTGCTGGAGCTGTGTGTGCTGTGTGTGCCAGAGCTGTGTGTGCTGTGTGCCAGAGCTGTGTGTGCCAGAGCTGTGTGTGCTGTGTGTGCTGTGTGTGCTGGGTGCCAGAGCTGTGTGTGCTGGGTGCCAGAGCTGTGTGTGCTGTGTGTGCTGTGTATGTCAGAGTTGTGTGTGCTGGGTGCCAGAGCTGTGTGTGCTGTGTGTGCCAGAGCTGTGTGTGCTGTGTGTGCTGTGTGTGCTGTGCGTGCTGTGTGTGCTGTGTGTGCCAGAGCTATGTGTGCCAGAGCTGTGTGTGCTGTGTGTGCTGTGTGTGCCAGAGCTGTGTGTGCCAGAGCTGTGTGTGCTGTGTGTGCTGTGTGTGTGTGTGTGCCAGAGCTGTGTGTGCTGTGTGTGCTGTGTGTGCTGTGTGTGTGTGTGTGCCAGAGCTGTGTGTGCTGTGTGTGCTGTGTGTGCTGTGTGTGCTGTGTGTGCCAGAGCTATGTGTGCCAGAGCTGTGTGTGCTGTGTGCCAGAGCTGTGTGTGCTGTGTGTGCTGTGTGTGCTGTGTGTGCTGTGTGTGCTGTGTGTGCCAGAGCTGTGTGTGCTGTGTGTGCTGTGTGTGTGTGTGTGCCAGAGCTGTGTGTGCTGTGTGTGCTGTGTGTGTGTGTGTGCCAGAGCTGTGTGTGCTGTGTGCCAGAGCTGTGTGTGCTGTGTGCCAGAGCTGTGTGTGCTGTGTGTGCCAGAGCTGTGTGTGCTGTGTGTGCTGTGTGTGCTGTGTGTGCCAGAGCTGTGTGTGCTGTGTGTGCTGTGTGTGCTGTGTGTGCTGTGTATGCCAGAGCTGTGTGTGCCAGAGCTGTGTGTGCTGTGTATGCCAGAGCTGTGTGTGCCAGAGCTGTGTGTGCTGTGTGTGCTGGAGCTGTGTGTGCTGTGTGTGCTGTGTGTGCTGTGTGTGCCAGAGCTGTGTGTGCCAGAGCTGTGTGTGCTGTGTGTGCTGTGTGTGCTGTGTGTGCCAGAGCTGTGTGTGCTGTGTGTGCTGTGTGTGTGCCAGAGCTGTGTGTGCTGTGTGTGCTGTGTGTGTGTGTGTGCCAGAGCTGTGTGTGCTGTGTGCCAGAGCTGTGTGTGCTGTGTGTGCCAGAGCTGTGTGTGCTGTGTGTGCTGTGTGTGCTGTGTGTGCCAGAGCTGTGTGTGCTGTGTGTGCTGTGTGTGCTGTGTGCCAGAGCTGTGTGTGCCAGAGCTGTGTGTGCTGTGTGTGCTGTGTGTGCTGTGTGTGCCAGAGCTGTGTGTGCTGTGTGTGCTGTGTATGCCAGAGCTGTGTGTGCCAGAGCTGTGTGTGCTGTGTGTGCTGGAGCTGTGTGTGCTGTGTGTGCCAGAGCTGTGTGTGCTGGAGCTGTGTGTGCTGTGTGTGCTGTGTGTGCTGTGTGCCAGAGCTGAGTGCTGTGTGCTGTGTGCCAATTCTGAGTGCTGGAGCTGTGTGCTGGAGCTGTGTCCTGTGGGCTGGAGCTCTGTGCTGATCCTGTGTGCTGTCTCTGGAGCTGTGTGCTGATCCCATGTGCTGACCCTGTGTGCTGATGCTGTGCCAGTGCTGCCCCTGATGCTCAGAGCAGGGCTCCTGCTGCTGCCTTGCCATGCTGGTGCTGGGCAGGGCAGCCCAAGGGCAGAGGGAAGGTGCTGACCCTGCAGGCTCCATCCCAAGCTCCATCCCAAGCTCCATTCTTGACCAGAAGGGCTGGAGGAGGCGGTGCTGGAGCTGGCAGTGCCCAGGGGGAGCTGCAGTGCTCAGCTCCCTTTGCTGAAGGGTGGAGGATTCTGGGGTCCCACATGGGCACACTGCAGGCTGCTGGCCAGTCCCAGCCAGTGCTGCCTGCACCTGCTGGGTGGGACTCAGAGCTGCCTCTTGGCTGGTTCAGAGCACAGCTCTGCTCCTGTGAGCCATGGGGAGGGGGTTTGGAAGTGTCCATATGGGGAAAGGTGACCAGGATCTCCCAAGATCTCTGCCTTCTCCACGCCACGGCAGGAATGCCAGATGAAGGCTCCTCCAGCAGGGTTGCAGGCATGTAACACGATGGGCAGAGCCTGGCGTGGCCCTGAGCAGCTCCTGCACAGCTGGCCACAGCTGGATCGTGGTGTGAACACTGGCTGCAGGTGTGCAGCCCCTGTGAGGCATTGCTGCAGGACCAGCCCCAGCTGTGCAGCTGGATTTTTTGGGGTGTGGGTGGCCATCTGTTGGCATCCGATTCTTGAGTTCTGTGGAATTCTTGCCATGGCAGCACGATTGATCAAATTTTGAAGCAGCAATTAAAATCTAAATTTCTTTGCCAAAGCCTTAAGTATGTCTCTTATCTGAAATGCTCAGACTCTTTGCTGAGTGAAGAACATTAGGACCAAGAGACCCATTAAATTTTCTGGCACAGACGAAGGAGATAAATCCTGCAAACTGATGGGATCGCATGTGGCAGATCTGATGGTGTCTGCTTCATGCACTGAGATGTAGAGGAGGAAAATTACCTTTCAGAATAATTTCTCAGGGCTAGAAGTTTTGAAAGTGGCTGTCTTTTCTTTTCCCAGAAATCTGTGTAAAGTGGTTTTGATCTTGTGCAGCTGAAGGGAAACCTGTTGTATTTGCTTATGTCACTTTTTCTGTTCTACAAGGTGTTGGGAGCAGAGGAGAGGACACAGTGCCACTGTGTCAGCCCTGGCCTGAGCAGTTCCCACCATCTCTGGTCAGCTGTTCACAGGCTTTTCACAACTGTCATTCTGATGTGGGTGAGGTCACCAACAGTCCTGGTTCAGCTTCTCCCCCACTAATCCATGGTCTGGATGTCCTCCACCAGTCTGGGAGCTGTGGTTCATTGATGGGAGTAGCTCAGCTCTGAGCTGTGCTCTCTAGCCAGAGCTTCCATCCCAACAACTGCAAACACCAGAGCCAGCAGTGCCCCAGTGGCCCTGGCTGCAGGCCTTAGTAATGTGAGGTGACAGGGGGTGGAGAAGTGGCTAATTAACAGATGAAATAATGAGGCACTTGCTCGTTTGTGTCCTGGTGGCACCTTGTTCAAAGCTGTGGGTAGGGAGCACCTGCTGGGAGCCAGCAGCACTGGGCAGGGGGGCTGCAAGGATCTGCAGGGAGGGCTGCATGGGGCTGAGTTTCTGCTGCAGCTGCCCTTTGACCACCCTCTCACAGCCCACATCCTGCCAGACCACTGAATTCCACAGCCATTGGAGCTGCAGGAGCTTCCCAAGAGCCTCGAGTCCTGTCCCCAGCCCAGAGCTCTGAGTGCCACCTCCAGGAATTCCTGGGACACCTCCAGGGATGGGCACTCCCTGGGCCCCCTGTCAGTGACTGACAACCCTTTCCACGAAGAAATTCTTCCTATGCCCACGGGCTTTCATCCTTTGCTCCACTGCCCAAAAATGCATTTGCACACTGAGGGTCTTTTTTCTGCCTAAATATCTGTCTTCTGAGATTGGTGGGAGTTTTGTAACTAATGTGCATCCTTGGGTCAGGTACCAGGAGCAGGAGGAGAGTTACACCCGAGATACAAACACAAGCCTGTTACAGGGCTGCCCCTCACAAGGCAAAGCAGGAAATACTTTGGGGTGATACAAAAGTTTTCTGTGATTATTTCTGTTTGCTATTTGCAAAGGAGTAGTGAAATGCAAACTCATGGCAGCTGTTTTCTACTGCTGCAGGAGCTAAGAAAAAGGTTAAAAAGTGACAGTTTAAGTAAGGCAGTTTAAAAGTGGCAGAGCTGGATAACTGGTACCCAGGAGTATTAAAATAATTGGCCGAGGAGCTCCCTGAGACAGTAATGGTTTATTTTTAACAAATCCTGAAATGCTGAAGATGAACCAGAGGCATGGGAAAAGGCTAATGAAAATTGATAGAAAAATTAAATATGATTTGGTCTAGGGGGAATTGTGCCATCTGCTGCTCCTGGGCTGGATCCCTCTGCCACTCCCCTCCCTCACTGTTTCCACCACTGGCTCTTCCTGCTGACCTGGACAATAAAGCAGGGACATCTCCTGTCCTTCCTGTGCTGCTGGGTGTTGCTGGGACAGCATGGCCGTGCTCAGCCTCTCTCCCAGCCTGTCCTGGCACAATCGGTGGCTGATGCCATCAGGGGCTGTGTGGCAGATGCTGCTCCTGGAGCCTGGTTCCATGGCAGTCCCACAGCCCCTGGTGTCCCCAGCCTGGGGGTGCCAGCTGGACAGCTCTAGGATGTGACCGTGTGATGGGTGCTGACCTGTTGTCATCCTGTTGCAAAGGTTCCATAGTGAGAAAGGTTTCTCAGTGATTTCTCACAGGCAGCTCCTCACAGTACTGACTCCTTCTTCTTCACAGCACGCCAACAAACTCCAAAATCTCTTCACCCACCTAACCCACTCTTTTGTAGCACTCGTCTTCTTACTGGACACAGCTGTGGCCTATTAAGGGCAGGTCTGTTCCTAATCTTTGGTGATTAGTACAGCTGCAACTCCTCAGGTGTGACACTACCTTCTGCACTATCTTTATTTTCTTATATTCTATTCCTCCACACTGACCCAGCAAATGACCAGTCCTGTCCCTGAGCGTGGGGACACCAGAGCCAGGTGGGTGTTCCTGATCCTGACTCACCAACGCCCATTCCAGGGCTGTGCATTTGACAGGATTCTGAGGTTCTCCTGTCTCCATCCCACCCAGCACAGCTTTCCCTACACGTTTCCTTGTGCATGGAGGCCTCATTCCATCTCCAGCTGTGCCTGAGCCTGTCCTGTCCTTGGCCAGGATCCCTGGGGCAGTGCCTGGGCTTCACTTCACCTTCCTTTACTCCTGTCCTCCCCTGACTCTGCTGCTGATCCCGGTTTGCTGTCTGTCCTGCTGCCAGGCTCTGTAACATTTCCTGCAGCTTATCATTACTTTCTTCTGTTCTTATTCCCTATATCAGGAAACCATAAATATGTATTTTAGAGCCGTCAGTTTTTTCGAGCGTGTGGAGTGCTGCCTCCTGAAAAATCCCAGCAGCAGATTTTGAGCCAAAGGGAAGATTGCAAAAATAGTTTCTCCCTTATGGCACATTGAAAGTTTCCCTTTTAGGCGAAATTGCCCAATCCTGACAGATGTATCTGAAGTTTTAAAAAATATGAGTCCCAGTATTTCACTTAAACTGTCATTCTTGGTAAAGGAAAATATTCCTTTTGGTATGGCCATTGATTTCCTTTGGATCTAAATGGGGACTGAGGTCTGTTGGGTTCCTGCTGCAGCTCTGTGGTCAGTGAGCTCCGTACAGGTGCTGAGCAGTGGTGCAGGCTGGCTCTGTGCTCAGGCTCTGCCCTGAGCTGCAATGACAGCTGCAGGGGCTGCCCAGAGCCTGTCCCCTGCCTGTGCTGGGCTCAGGCTCTGCCCTGAGCTGCAGTGGCAGCTGCAGGGGCTGCCCAGAGCCTGTCCCCTGCCTGTGCTGGGCTCAGGCTCTGCCCTGAGCCTGTCCCCTGCCTGTGCTGGGCTCTGAGCCCCTTCAGCACGGACATGCAGAACGTGCATGCAGAGAGAAGGGGCTCTGCTCCTCTTTGGTGGGGACTGACCCCTGCTTCTGCCACAGCCTCCAGCTGAGAGGAGGCAGCCACTGCTCCTGCCTCACCCCCAGTGTCCCCAGAGTGCCACAGAGCAGGGCCCTGGGGTAGGGCACGTGCTGCTCCTCCTGCCTCGCTGTACCACCAGCCCGTGGGGACAGGCTGGGGACAGGGGCTGCCACTGCCCTGGCCCTGCTCCTGCTGCTCTGGGTGCTGGACACAGCCTGTGGGTGATGGTGGAAGGGCTTGGAATGTACTCTGGGTTGGGTGAGAGCCTCTGGAGGGGCTCACCTGTGGGGCAATGTCACCTCACGTCACCCTTGGGGAGCTCCCTGCTGGGTGCTCTGGTCACTCCTTGGGGAGCTCTCTGCTGGGTGCTCTGGTCACTCCTTGGGGAGCTCCCTGCTGGGTGCTCTGGTCACTCCTTGGGGAGCTCCCTGCTGGGACACAGTGCTCTGGTCACTCCTTGGGGAGCTCCCTGCTGGGACACAGTGCTCTGGTCACCCTTGGGGAGCTCCCTGCTGGGTGCTCTGGTCACCCTTGGGGAGCTCCCTGCTGGGTGCTCTGGTCACTCCTTGGGGAGCTCCCTCCTGGGGCACAGTGCTCTGGTCACTCCTTAGGGAGCTCCCTGCTGGGTGCTCTGGTCACTCCTTGGGGAGCTCCCTGCTGGATGCTCTGGTCACTCCTTGGGGAGCTCCCTGCTGGGTGCTCTGGTCACTCCTTGGGGAGCTCCCTGCTGGGTGCTCTGGTCACCCTTGGGGAGCTCCCTGCTGGGTGCTCTGGTCACTCCTTGGGGAGCTCCCTGCTGGGGCACAGTGCTCTGGTCACTCTTGGGGAGCTCCCTGCTGGGACACAGGGTGCTCTGGCACCATGCTGTGGGACACTGGGGGCTGCAGCAGCAGCAGCAGCTTTGGGGTGCCTGGTTTCTGCTGGGCTCCCTCTCTGGGCTGGTCTCAGCTTTAGCCTTGGTCTTCTAAGTGTTCCACAGCATGCCAGGGGCCACACAGCCAGTGCCTGTCCTGCCAGGCTGGATTGCCTGGCTTTCCAGACGACATAACTCGGTGGATTAATTAGATAGTGAAGTGCTAATAGCGATTGAAAAGAGATGTGCTTGCTGTGTGCCCCGAGTTTGGATTTATTACTACTACTTTCTGTATGGCCTATTAATTTTTGATGACTTTAGATAAATTGCATTCAGCCCGAAATAAATTAAAATAAGTGCATATAAATCATGTTCTATTCTTGGTTTCTGCAAAACAAATTTCCATTTCATCTCTTGTTGTCCTTCCTTTATTACATGTATCCTGCCGGCGCGTGTCACCCGTTATTGTGATGGAAATGTTTTATCTCCTTGAGATTCCTGGGGTTTGCCTTTGAAGTGTCAGGGCTGCTGTAGACATGGCACATCTTAGATCATCTCAGTAGCTAATTTGGCCACATCTGTTTGATTTACCAGTTAACCAGCCAGACCTAAATACTAAATAGGTGTTCTTCCATGAGAGCGATCTACAGTTTGTACCCAGCACTCCTTGACATTAAATTAAACTTTAGAACTCAAAATCCAGCTTGTTTTATGACTCACATCCTCAAGTGATGTTCAGGCAAGTGTAGAGACAACCCTAATAAACGCCTGGTTTTAGATAGTGTTTAATTTACTATATGTTTATGTAAGGGTACAGTGACTAAGAACAGAATTGGCTCAGTTAATGCTGTGACGATTGCAGGATATCATTACGCAGATAATCAATGTCCATCTGGAGTAAATCATTGTTAGTTTACTTTTTATTTAATTTGGTGGGCCATGCAGAAGCAAGGCCATGGAAGAAATAAGTTATTTTTACAGCACTTGATAAAACCTGTGGACTGTTGAGGCTCGGAAATCTGCTTATGGTTAATCCCCATTTTCTCTGCTGTGTTGTGCTGCAGTGTCACCCTTCACAGTGCTGGCTCCTCCGCTTCTGATTGCCCCCACTTAAACCGTGTGTGTTTGGTGGGCATGCTGGGTTTGCCCACAGTGCCCTGGCCAGTGCCTGGCTCCCCCTTCATCCTCATCCCTCTCCCAGTGCCCACTGAGGAATGAGAGTGTTGCTGCTTTAAAAGGGTGGCATTTGTAGGCAGAGGAAACCTTACGAACAATTTTATTCACAGACTCACAGAATCCCAGAATGGTTTGTTTGGGAAGGGGCCCTTAAAGTCCATCTTGTTCCATACCTCTGGCATGGGCAAGGACACTTTCCACTCCACTAGCTTGCTCCAAGTCCTGCCCAATCCTGCCTTGAACACTTCTGGGGATGAGGCATCAATTACCTAATTTTTCCATTTTTATGTATTTATCACAGCAATAAGTTAGAAACAGCCAGTGCGGGGTATGCTGTGCTGCTGTGGGGAGGTGTCAGGATGCAGAGTCCCAGGGAGTTGTGTACCCACCTGTGTGTCCTGGGGCCTGTGTGCTCACCATTTCTGGAGTCCCTCTCCTGTGCCCCCCTGGCTCCCCTCAGCCCCTCTGGTGTGGTCAGCACTGGAGGGAAGGGATGGCATCCCAGGGACAGGAACAGAGTGGAGAGGTGGCAGTGGGTGAGGCTCAGCACCACTGAGCCTCACGGTGACCCTCGAGCTGTCACTGCTCCGTGAGCATGGAAGGTCACAGCCAGGAGAGAAAGAGCAGGGACAGTGTGCAGGGACAGTGTGCAGGGACAGTGTGCAGGTGAGAGTGAGCAGAGACAGTGAGCAGGGACAGTGTGCAGGGACAGTGTGCAGGGACAGTGTGCAGGTGAGAGTGTGCAGGGACAGTGTGCAGGGACAGTGTGCAGAGACAGTGTGCAGAGACAGTGAGCAGGGACAGTGTGCAGGGACAGTGTGCAGGTGAGAGTGAGCAGGGACAGTGAGCAGGGACAGTGTACAGGGTCAGTGTGCAGGGACAGTGTGCAGGTGAGAGTGAGCAGGGACAGTGTGCAGGGACAGTGTGCAGGTGAGAGTGTGCAGGGACAGTGTGCAGGGACAGTGTGCAGGTGAGAGTGAGCAGGGACAGTGAGCAGGGACAGTGTACAGGGTCAGTGTGCAGGGACAGTGAGCAGGTGAGAGTGAGCAGGGACAGTGTGCAGGGACAGTGTGCAGGGACAGTGTGCAGGTGAGAGTGTGCAGGGACAGTGTGCAGAGACTGTGCAGGGACAGTGTGCAGGTGAGAGTGTGCAGGGACAGTGTGCAGGGACAGTGAGCAGGGACAGTGAGCAGGGACAGTGTGCAGGTGAGAGTGTGCAGGGACAGTGTGCAGAGACTGTGCAGGGACAGTGTGCAGGTGAGAGTGTGCAGAGACAGTGTGCAGGGACAGTGTGCAGGGACAGTGTGCAGGTGAGAGTGAGCAGGGACAGTGAGCAGGGACAGTGAGCAGGGACAGTGAGCAGGTGAGAGCAGCCTGTGCCAGGACAGGAGTGGCTGTGAGGCTGGCATGACTGGCACAGCTGGCACAGCTGGCGCTGCTGGTGTCCTGCAGCAGTTAGCAGCAGTCTGGGTGTGCGCCCTGAGCTTGGTGCACCCTCTGCTCATGGGAGGACATGGCTGGTGCCCTGCCACCCATGTGCCCTGGGAGCTCTGCCAGGGCAGCCTGCAGAGTGCCAGGGACTGCACTGGGGTGGTGCTGACCCTGAGGAGCCTCTTCCCCCACCCCAGTGCTCTCCACATGTCCGTCTGAGCAAGAGCTGTGGCTGGAGGGTGTGGGTTGGGTTGCAGGGCCACCATGGCTACCTCACCTTCCCATAGCACCTGGGAATGCATGGCTGTGGAACAGAGGGATAGAGGCGAGAAAATCCCTTCACAGCCCTTCCCTTGTGTTGTGTTTCGATGTTGCAAAAGCAGTTTTTAAAATGCCACAATACCCCAATTCAATACAAATGTTTTGGTAAGTTAAAAGCTACCTTGTTTAAACAATTATTCATGTAGGCCTGCTCCTGTTTGGAAGCTGCATGGCTGATGCTGATGTTGGTGCCAGTGCTTGGCATATTTGTGTAATATTTGGTACAGGAACTCCTCAGGAGCTGGAAAGCTTTGTACAGAATCATGGAATGGTTTGGGTGGAGAGACCTTGAGTGCCCTGGTGTTCTGGCCTTAAACCACAATGTGTATGTACCACAACACCTGAGATGCTCTTCAGGAACATCCCCCTGTGCAGAGCTCTGGCCCTGACTCCTGCACTGCACGGGGGCTCTGGGTGCAGGGTGCTGGGTTCAGGGGATGGTGTTGGAAGCTCTTGGATGGCCCTGGCAGCGCTGGCTGGGGTTTGGGAGGGGGCTGCAGCCGGGCTGGGAGCTCTTGGGTGCAGGCAGTGGGGCTGTGCTGCTTTCCCTGTGCTGCATACCACTGCAGGGATGATTCCTGGGGGCTGGAGGAAAGGAAGAGGATGGAATTCCTGATTCAGTGCTGGGCTCAGTGCTGGATTCAGTGTTGGGTTCAGTGCTGGGTTCAGTGCTGGGTTCAGTGCTGGGTTCAGGGCCTGGTTCAGTGCTGGGCTCAGTGCTGGGCTCAGTGCTGGGCTCAGGGCCTGGTTCAGTGCTGAGTTCAGGGCCTGGTTCAGTGCTGGGCTCAGTGCTGGGTTCAATGCTGGGTTCAGTGCTGGGTTCAGTGCTGGGTTCAGGGCCTGGTTCAGTGCTGGGTTCAGTGCTGGGTTCAGGGCCTGGTTCAGTGCTGGGTTCAGGGCCTGGTTCAGTGCTGGGTTCAGTGCTGGGCTCAGTGCTGGGTTCAGGGCCTGGTTCAGTGCTGGGCTCAGTGCTGGGTTCAGTGCTGGGCTCAGTGCTGGGCTCAGGGCCTGGTTCAGTGCTGGGCTCAGTGCTGGGCTCAGTGCTGGGCTCAGGGCCTGGTTCAGTGCTGGGCTCAGTGCTGGGTTCAGGGCCTGGTTCAGTGCTGGGCTCAGTGCTGGGTTCAGTGCTGGGCTCAGGGCCTGGTTCAGTGCTGGGCTCAGTGCTGGGCTCAGTGCTGGGTTCAGTGCTGGGCTCAGTGCTGGGCTCAGTGCTGGGTTCAGGGCCTGGTTCAGTGCTGGGTTCAGTGCTGGGTTCAGGGCCTGGTTCAGTGCTGGGTTCAGTGCTGGGCTCAGTGCTGGGCTCAGGGCCTGGTTCAGTGCTGGGCTCAGTGCTGGGCTCAGTGCTGGGTTCAGGGCCTGGCTCAGTGCCGGGCTCAGTGCTGGGCTCAGTGCTGGGTTCAGTGCTGGGCTCAGGGCCCTGTCCCCATCCCTGGAGCAGCAGCAGCAGGTGCCCCCATCCTGGGTGTTTCCTCACGCACAGCTATTAATACCTCACCGAGCTGCAGTCGTGCTCTGCTCTGCTGCTTGACTCATCCCCTGGATCACTCTGGGCTCTGTCTGAGGTACCAGAGCCTTGGTGAGCTGCCTGCACTGCAGCCCTGCAGTGAGGGAGCCCCTGTGCTCTGGTCCCTCACCCTTTGCCCCTTTGCCCTGGGGCATGGCATGCCAGGAGCCCTCAGGTGTGGCTGTGAGGCTGTGCCAGCAGCAGGTGGGCAGGAGCAGTGCTGAGGGTGCAGGGGCAGTGCTGAGGGTGCAGGGGCAGTGCTGAGGGTGCAGGAGCAGTGCTGGAAGGTGCAGGAGCAGTGCTGGAAGGTGCAGGAGCAGTGCTGAGGGTGCTGGAGCAGTGCTGAGGGTGCAGGGGCAGTGCTGAGGGTGCAGGGGCAGTGCTGAGGGTGCTGGAGCAGTGCTGAGGGTGCAGGGGCAGCGCTGAGGGTGCAGGAGCAGTGCTGAGGGTGCAGGGGCAGTGCTGGAAGGTGCAGGAGCAGTGCTGAGGGTGCTGGAGCAGTGCTGAGGGTGCAGGGGCAGTGCTGGAAGGTGCAGGAGCAGTGCTGAGGGTGCAGGAGCAGTGCTGAGGGTGCAGGGGCAGTGCTGAGGGTGCAGGAGCAGTGCTGAGGGTGCAGGGGCAGCGCTGAGGGTGCAGGGGCAGTGCTGGAAGGTGCAGGAGCAGTGCTGAGGATGCAGGAGCAGTGCTGAGGGTGCAGGAGCAGTGCTGAGGGTGCAGGGGCAGTGCTGAGGGTGCAGGAGCAGTGCTGGAAGGTGCAGGGGCAGTGCTGGAAGGTGCAGGAGCAGTGCTGAGGATGCAGGAGCAGTGCTGAGGGTGCTGGAGCAGTGCTGAGGGTGCAGGAGCAGTGCTGAGGGTGCAGGAGCAGTGCTGAGGGTGCTGGAGCAGTGCTGGAGGGTGCTGGAGCAGCGCTGAGGGTGCTGGAGGACACTGGCAGGGTGCTGGAGGTGCTCCCCACCCTGTCTGCCACTGTCAGTGCTCACAGGCAGCAGTGCTGGCAGTGCTGTGTGCTCAGAGCAGCTCCCTGGGACACCTGTGGGGCACGGCAGGGAGCAGAATGAGGAGGGAGAAGATTGAAATCCCTGGGAATGCCATGTCTGCAGCCCTGGCTGTGCTGAGCCCAGGGTCCCTGTGCCAGGGTCACCGTCCCAGGGTCACTGTGCCAGGGTCACTGTGGCAGGGGTCACTGTCCTAGGGGTCCCTATGCCAGGGTCCCTGTGCCAAGGTCCCTATGCCAGGGTCACTGTGCCAGCAGCCAGCAGTGCTGGAGGCAGGGCCAGGCCCAGGCTGGTGCTGGCACTCTCTGCCCTGAGTGCAGCCATCCTGCCCCTGCCCATCCCTCCTGGGAAGGCTCCAGCATCCCTGTGAAGAGGCAGGACACGGAGTGCTGTGTCAGCAGCAGTGAAGGGACAATGCCCAGAATGTGCTCATGTCCCTGCTGGAAACACTCTGGCTGTGACATGTGCACTGCTGCAGGAACCCTGTGGGGCTTTTACCTCTCTGAGCACTTGGCATTGTTAGTGCTGTCTGCTGCAGACAATGTGGAGCAATTCTAAAATAAAGTGCTTTAAAAAAAGGATATTTTATTTTTCTCCTTGATTTCTGAACTTTATGGCCATGTTTTTAAGCTGTGTATTGCAAGGGCAAGTGCTGAAGCTGTTGTGTAGAAGACAGGGGAAACCCAGCACAAATCCAGAGATGGAGCTTTTGAGGAAGCAGCATACATTATGTCAGGAGAGGCATTGCCCCTGTATGAGCTGGCAGCGCTGCCCCTGGCCTTCACTTTGGGCCCCTTGCTCCTGCCTCTGAGATCCCCGGGGTCTGGGGGGTTTGTGGCTGTTGGAAGCCCTTTAACTGGGACCAGGGTACAGGATTCCCCAGTCTCATGGCTCCCCGTGGGGATTCACCTCTCCAGTCCTATAGCAAGGGTCAAACGTGGTGGCCTTGTGGTGCTGGCTGGGGCTCCTGGCTGGTGCTCCTGGCCAGCTCAGCACTGGGTGGCTAGCACAGCCCCCAAAGCAAACCTCTGGGTGAATTTCTGTGATTCAAATGGGTGTTTTTTTTTCTCAGGAACTTTGTTTCCAATTCATCAAAGCCTCCGACCTGTTTACAAACCACTGACCTTGGTGAAACTGAAGCTCCTTGCTCTCCATTTCACTGGTCCCAGCAGCTGCAATGCCACAGATCCCAGAATCTCCTTTTACATTCCACATTCTGGCATGGCTGGGGGTGCCTGTGGTGGCTGGTGCTGTGATTTCCCTTCCTCCATCCCCAGCAGATGAACATCATCACCTTCCAGACTACTTTTTCCTCCATCACGAAACTGAATTTGCAGAGACTCTGAGAATCCTGGGTGGATTCCTTCCCACCCATCCTTCTGGAGGGGTGGGGAGGGCAGCCAGGAGCTCTGCAGTGGCCTCAGCAGTGACAGATGATGTCTGAGGCAGGCCCTGAGCTGGCAGCGGCTCAGCAGCTCCCAGAGTGCACGCTGGGCATCCCTGGCATGCTGGCCATGCAAGCAGGAATTGGATGTTGTTTGCTAATTAATGGCTGTCTTATGGATTCTTCTGCTCCCATGTGTTGTGTGATCCACGATGTGTAAATGACCCTTTGGAGCACTGGCAGATGCTGCACTTCATGTCCCAAAGAGGAGGAGGCAAAGCTCCCAGCATGCAGCACCTTGGGCACAAGGAGCCATCACATGATGTGGCATTTCAGTCCTGGATTCCTTGGATCCATTCCAGGCAGGAATTTCCAATTCATTAGCACTTCCCCTGACCTCTGGGTGCTGCTAGAACAGGTGGGCAGCTGTCCCCACAGCCTGCAGCTGACTGGGTGCCAGGCTGTGCCTGCTGCTCACTCTGGCAGTGCTGCTGGGGGCTCAGAACAGCTGTGCCCACCGGGCTGGGCTTACTCTGCCCATTCCCAGCACCTGTCACAGGGTTGTGGTGGCACTCTGCCCTCAGGAGGTGCTGGCCAGAGGGTCTGTGTGTGCCCAGGATGTACCAGGGGCTGTTGGGGCGTCCCCCAGGAGCGGGTGGCTCCTCTGGAAGCGATGGAGATCCTCTAGTGGGTCTCACAGAGCCTTGTGTGATGCTGGAGCTGGAGAGTGACCCTACACCCTGCCCGTGTGTGGGCTTGGTCCCAGGCCAGCTCAGGGCTCCTCCTCTGTGCAGGGATGGCTGTTCTGCAGCTGCCAGGACTGGGGCTGGCATGAGCCTGGCATCCGTGGAGAGGGAGCTGGGCTGGATGGAATGGAATGGGGTTTGTGTTCCATGGATGGGCTGGAATGGAATGGGATGGAATGGGGTCTGTGTTCCATGGATGGGCTGGAATGGAATGGGGGTCTGTGTTCCAGAGCTGGAATGGAATGGAATAGGGTCTGTGTTCCATGGATGGGCTGGAATGGAATGGAATGGAATGGAATGGAATGGAATGGAATGGAATGGAATGGAATGGAATGGAATGGAACGGAATGGAGGTCTGTGTTCCATGGATGGGCTGGATGGAATGGGATGGGGTTTGTGTTCCATGGATGGGCTGGAATGGAATGGAATGGAATGGGGTCTGTGTTCCATGGATGGGCTGGAATGGAATGGGGGTCTGTGTTCCAGAGCTGGAATGGAATGGAATAGGGTCTGTGTTCCATGGATGGGCTGGAATGGAATGGAATGGAATGGAATGGAATGGAATGGAATGGAACGGAATGGAATGGAGGTCTGTGTTCCATGGATGGGATGGAACTGAATGGAATGGAATGGAATGGAATGGAATGGAATGGAATGGGGGTCTGTGTTCCATGGATGGACTGGAATGGAATGGACTGGAATGGAATGGAATGGAATGGAATGGAATGGAATGGAGGTCTGTGTTCCAGGGCTGGGCTGTGGGTGGTGTGAAGGCGAGGAGACCTGTGGGACACACTTGGCAGGGGAAGGACCATGGGAGTGTCACCCAGTGTGTGGGGATGTCCCACCTGAGAGTGGCCAGGGGAAGGTGGACAGGGGTGGCAGTGCTGGAGGGGTCCCTGCCTCCATGACCCTGGCCCTGCCCAACACTGTCAGGCCTGCTCCATACCTGAGAAATGGGGGAGGAAAAGCCTTCCTCTGCTCAGAGACAGGAGCAGAGTCTGGGGACTCCAGTCTGTCCCCTCCAGCTGATGGGGGAACAGTGGGGGGCTCCCAGCCCCTGCAGTGTGCTGGGGCTCACAGGTTCCTGGTGGGGGAACAGTGGGGGGCTCCCAGCCCCTGCAGTGTGCTGGGGCTCACAGGTTCCTGGTGGGGGAACAGTGGGGGGCTCCCAGCCCCTGCAGTGTGCTGGGGCTCACAGGTTCCTGGTGGGGGAACAGTGGGGGGCTCCCAGCCCCTGCAGTGTGCTGGGGCTCACAGGTTCCTGGTGGGGGAACAGTGGGGGGCTCCCAGCCCCTGTAGTGTGCTGGGGCTCACAGGTTCCTGGTGGGGGAACAGTGGGGGCTCACAGGTTCCTGGTGGGGGAACAGTGGGGGGCTCCCAGCTCCCACAGTGTGCTGGTGCTCACAGGTTCCTGGTGGGGGAACAGTGGGGGCTCACAGGTTCCTGGTGGGGGAACAGTGGGGGGCTCCCAGCCCCTGTAGTGTGCTGGGGCTCACAGGTTCCTGGCTCTTTGGAGACACAGGTCCCACTCTGTGTGGCCATGCAGCCCACAGCAACTCCAACTTAAGTTTCATAGACAGATGAGTAACTCAAAATGATCAAATGTAGCAACAGAATGGACGTAAAGAGCAGTATATGTGAGAGGCTTTTTTTGTGAATCACAGATGTCACATGAAGAGCTTCACTACCCTTGTCCTGTTGCAGGAGTAAATGAGCAGTGCCCACCTTCCCAGGAAGCTGGCATTTGTTTTATGTATGAAGGCAGTTTCCTTTCTGTTCTGTTATCTTTCAAGCAAGTAATGAGAATCACATATTGCTTTAATTAGTCAAAAAGGTGTTTTCTGCAATGAGCTCTCAGCCATGTCAGCGCTGCTATCTCTATAAAATTATCTGTGTGGGGGATGAGGTGTGCTGGGAGAGGAGGGCACACCTGTCCAGGCTGACTTTCAGCAGGTGTGGTTTTTGATGGCTGTCCTCCTAAGCCACCAGCTCCTGCAGTTGGTGTCTAGAATGTCTCAGTGGTGGGGCACTGAGCACTCTGGCAGGAAATGCTCTGTGGTTTTCAGCAAGGAGGTGAAACGTTTCCCTGCAGCAAGGGATGATGCCCACGGGGAGGATGGGCTGTCCCCATCCCTGCTCAGCTTGGGGCACCAGCTGCCTCATGCAGATCCAGGTGTGGCTTTGCTGTTTCCATCAGCTGAGGCATCCAGATGCCAAATCCTCACTGGTCCTCGTTGCAGTCAGGGCTGGTGGGTGCTCAGCACTCTGATCACCAGCACCTCTCCATCAGCAGCCCAGGCTCTGGGGGCTCAGTCCCTCCTCCTGGTTCAGTGTCACTGGCAGGTGTACGTGGGGTGCACTCACCTCCCTGCCCAGGTCTCTAGGAGGGTCACAGGAGAGGACTGTCCCTCAACCCAGGTCATGGGGCACAGTGCTGGCAGCTGGCCTTGCCAGGGGGCTGCTCGTGCCCCATTTACTGCAGCCCTTTGAGCCTGATGTTCACTGATGGCATTGCATCCAGCCCTTGCCATATGCTGGGCATTTGACCTGAGGATATTGGCAGAGACAATATCCAAAACTCTCTTAGCATCCAAAAAACCCACCTCTGCTAGGTAACTTTGTGGTAACCTTGTCATCCCAGCTGTTGTTTAAGTCATTTCACCTTGTAATGGTATTTCCAAACTCATGAACTCGCTGATTTGGGTTCAAGCCTGTGTTAGTCTTGGGTAGCTGTAGCAGTGGACTTGGCTGGATCCAGGCACACGAGTTTAATCATAGCCATGAATCTCAACTGGCAGCCTTAGGTCAGCAAATTTAATGAGCATGGTGTCCCCAGCCAAGGCTGTGCAGGGACCCCGTGGCTGTGCTGCAGGTGCCCTGAGCTGCTGAGCCTGCTCCCATTCCCATCTAGTCCTTACCAGATGTACATTAAAGGAGCAAAGTCCACCTGGACAGGACAGGTGACAGTCCCTGGCCATGAAGTGCAGCTGCTGGTTTGGGAGGTGGCTGGTGGGTGACACCAGTGGGGTCTGGGGGCTGCAGCATGCAGTGTCCTTCAATGCTTGGCATTGCCATTCTCCTCCAGGTCCTTGTCACCTGCAGGGCCACCCTGATTTGCAGTGCTGTCATGAAAGTGAGTGCACGGAGCATACCTGAATGCTGCCATGGCACTTTGCTTTCTGCTGCAAGTCATGGCAGCAAGAATGGTGCTGGTTGTGCTGGTTTGGGAGCAGCTCCCAGCACTGCCCACAGCAGCACACTCTGCTTTGGACCACAGCAGCAGGCTTTTGTTTTTCCAATGGGAACTCAAAAGCTGCAGTAGTCCTGAATACTTGCAGTCCCCAGAAGTATCAGGAAAAAGTACATTGATTGTGCTGAAGAGCAGGTTTAGGGCTGGTATTTTCACTAATCATTTTGTTGCCTATGCTTGCACAGCACCACAGATTTGGTTTGGTTTAAGAATGGGCTGGATAACAGGAGCAATAGTTGTTGTTCTGACGTTAAATGTCTTTAAATATCAATGACGATTCAAGGGCTCCGGTTCTGGCTAGCTGTGAAACTGTGTTTCAGCTGAGCTTCATTAATGCATCTCTGGGGTGGTAATGGGTCTGAGTAATCTGATCTGAGCACGTATAACTGTGCCAGTCCCAAAGGGAGCTGAATGCTTCAGTCTCAGCGTGGAGCCCCTCTGAGCCCTGCTCACAATGGCTCAACTCCCTCAGACACGTGGTGGGTGCTTCTCCAGGGCCCCTGCTCCCACCTGCTCCAGGGAGGAGCACCCTGAGCCTCCCACCCATGCTGGGAGCCTTTGGCACAGTCCCTGGTGGGTGACCTCGCTGAGCTGCGTGGGCACTGCTGCTGGCAGCCCTCCTCCCACTTGCCACGAGGAGCAGGCCTGGCAGTGTGAGCAATAAAGCTGATTGAACCGCTGGGCTTTCCAGGGGGAGCCGGAAAGCTGTGATCAGCTAAAATTAGCCCAAGATCCATTTTTATTTAGATCTCTGTTGTGGGGGCTTTTCTTGGTTTTTTTGTTTTGTTTTGTTTTTTTGGGGTGTTTTTTTTTTGTTTCATTTTGTTTTATTTGCATTTTTGGGGTTTGAATGACATAAAATCAGCTCCTTCTGAGTTTATTCTGAAAATAGCATTAAGAGCTTAAATGTTCAGTGGAGATGGCTGTAAACCCATTGAGCTGCTGTGATTTCAAGGCCTCTGAGAGTTTCAGCTTAGCAAGTGAAGCACACATGAGCCACTCCTCATTTTCTGTACCTGGACATTTGTCATTATGGCCAGCCTGAGAGGGCAGGGGCTCTGCTGGGATGTGGAGCTGCACTGGGCAGCAGGATGGGCTCTAGCAGGAGGGGCCCGAGGGATGGCTTCCCAATGGCTTTGTCATTTGTATGAGTGTTGATGTGTATCCATGGAGCTGCAAACATCCCTGACTCTCAGCTGCACTCCTGGCAGGCATTCTTGTGTTGGGATGGAGAAGGACCAGGTAACACAGGGAGGGTGGCTCGCTGCCACCTGAACTTCAGTTCCATGGTTTAACCTCAGACTGTCTGTCTTGGCTCTTTTATTATGCCTGTCTTATCTCACAGAGACTAACCGTTGTCTGCTCTCCCTTGCAGGCTCTTGAATCTGTTCTACAATGGAAAAACTGCTTTTGTTTCTGCTGTTCATTGGCGTAGCGGTGCGAGCTCAGATCTGCCCCAAGCGCTGCGTCTGTCAGATCTTGTCTCCCAACCTCGCCACCCTGTGTGCCAAGAAAGGGCTCTTGTTTGTTCCTCCCAACATTGACAGGAGGACCGTGGAGCTGCGGCTGGCAGACAACTTTGTTACAAACATTAAAAGGAAAGACTTTGCCAACATGACCAGCCTGGTGGACCTGACGCTGTCCCGGAATACAATCAGTTTTATCACACCTCACGCGTTTGCCGACCTGCGCAATTTGCGGGCTCTGCATTTGAACAGCAACCGATTGACTAAGATCACTAATGACATGTTCAGTGGGCTCTCCAATCTCCACCACTTGATACTGAACAACAATCAGCTGACTTTAATTTCTTCCACAGCTTTTGATGATGTTTTAGCTCTCGAGGAATTGGATTTGTCTTACAACAATCTGGAAACCATCCCTTGGGATGCCGTGGAGAAAATGGTCAGTTTGCACACTCTCAGTCTTGACCACAACATGATTGACCATATTCCTAAGGGGACCTTCTCCCACCTCCACAAGATGACCAGGCTGGACGTCACGTCCAACAAACTGCAGAAGCTGCCGCCTGACCCGCTCTTCCAGCGCGCTCAGGTGCTGGCAACCTCAGGAATTATCAGCCCCTCGACGTTTGCGCTGAGCTTTGGTGGGAACCCCTTGCATTGCAACTGTGAGCTCTTGTGGCTGAGGCGCCTTTCCAGGGAGGATGACCTGGAGACCTGTGCCTCTCCCACGCTGCTGTCGGGCCGGTACTTCTGGTCCATCCCCGAGGAGGAGTTCCTGTGCGAGCCCCCGCTCATCACGCGGCACACCCACGAGCTGCGGGTGCTGGAGGGGCAGCGGGCGGCCCTGCGCTGTAAGGCCCGCGGTGACCCCGAGCCAGCCATCCACTGGATCTCGCCCGAGGGCAAGCTGATCTCCAACGCCACCAGGTCCACGGTGTACGACAACGGGACGCTCGACATCCTCATCACCACGGTGAAGGACACGGGCTCCTTCACCTGCATCGCTTCCAACCCCGCGGGGGAGGCCACGCAGACCGTGGACCTGCACATCATCAAACTGCCCCACCTGCTGAACAGCACAAACCACATCCACGAGCCTGACCCGGGCTCCTCGGATATCTCCACATCCACCAAGTCGGGCTCCAACGCCAGCAGTAGTAACGGGGATACTAAAGTCAGCCAGGATAAGAAGGTGGTCGTTGCGGAAGCGACGTCCTCCACAGCTCTGCTGAAATTCAATTTTCAGAGGAATATACCTGGGATACGTATGTTTCAAATCCAGTACAATGGTACTTACGATGACTCCCTTGTTTACAGGTAAGGCAGCCCCAGCCTGCCCCCGTGGGACCGTGCTGGGTGCGTGGTGCTGCCGTGTGGCCCTGGCCTGGGCACCCCTCTGCTGCGGTTCCTGTACCATGCCGTGCCAGCTGAGCAGAGCCCAGCCCCGGCAGCTCGTGGTGGGAGCCTCAGGAAGGACTCGTGCCATTTCTACTCACAAGCGGGAAAATTACTTAGAACAGTGTTATTTTTAGGTAATCCAAGTGGACCTCTAATCCTCTGAACTGATCTGAGAAAGGTTGTGAAGGTAGATGGATTAAATGGTGCCTAATGTGCTCAGCTTTGTGGAAGCACAGGGAGGACAGTGTCTGTGA